>NC_089146.1:0-266570 GCF_009819655.1 Sylvia atricapilla | reverse complement strand
CCAGCTCCTGGGGACAGGGACCACTGAACACGTGCGGCTCCTGAGGATGGGGACCACCAAAGACCCCCAGTTCCTGGGGTCAGAGACCTCCAAGCATCCACAGCTCCTGGGGTTAGGGACTACTGAGGATCTGCAGCTGCTGGAGTCAGGGACCACTGAGAACCCACAGCTCCTGAGGATGGGGACCACTGAAGACCCCCAGCTCCTGGGTTCAGGGACCTCTAAGGACCCCCAGCTCCTGGGGTTAGGAACTACTGAGGACCTGCAGCTGCTGGGGTTGGGCACCACTGAGGACCCACAGCTCCTAGGGATGAGTACCACAGACCTGCAGCTCTCGGTGACGGGGCACACCAAGGATGCACAGCTCCTGAGGACATGGACCACTGAGGACCCTCAGCTCCTGGGGACAGGGACCACCAAGGACCCACAGCTCCCAGGCATGGGGACCACTGAGAATCTGCACCTCCTGGCGATGAGGGACACCGAGGACACACAGCTCTTGAGGACAGTGACCCCCGAGAACCTAGAGCTCCTGGGGAACACTGAGAACCCACAGCTCCTGTGGACAGTGACCCCTGAGGACCCAGAACTCCTGGGGAACACTGAGAACTCACAGCTCCTGAAGACAGTGACCACCAACAACCCAGAGTTCCTGGGGACGGAAACTCCTACAGTAATGGAGACACAGGTGTCCTTGCAGAGACCAGCAGGTCCCCAGCCAGGTAGTGCCCTTTTTCCTTCCTCACCAGGTGACAGTACCCCTGAGCAGCCGGTGCCATCCCGGCACCCCTCGGCACCACCTCCCCATCACCTCCACGGAGCATCACCAAACCTATGGCATGGCACCAGCCGCCCGGGGCTGGCTCTGGCCAGCAGGAATGGGAGCCAGAGCCCCCCTCGGCCTGACCTGAGGGTGGATAAAGGTGTGGATCCTCCTGCTGCTGCTAACCCCGTCCCTCTGGAGTTTGATTTACTAACCGCTACCATGCGGCTCTACAGGGCTGGCAGCGCAGAGCTCGCATCCTTCTCTCCGGGACTGATGCCAGTGGCCGGCCGTTGCCAGCCCATCCCGACCTACCTGCCCTTCTGCAGTGTGCTGGGCACCAGCCATGTCCGATTGCCAAACTACCTCCAGCACGGCAGCGAGGAGGAAATTCGGGCGGCTTTGCATGAGTGGGAGGGGCTGCTTGAGTCGCGGTGCCATCGCTACCTGGAGTGGTTCCTCTGCTTGCTGCTGCTCCCCGGCTGTAGCCCCTTGGTCCCCGTCACCCCCCCACCATGCCAGGGCTTCTGCGAGGCCATCAGAGACCTGTGTTGGACTCACTTGGCCGGCGGGCGCCTGCCTCTGCCTTGCGATGCTCTCCCTGAGGAGGATGACGGGGTTTCTTGTGTCTTTATTAATGCTTCTGCAGGTAATGTGCCTGGGCGATGTCCTTGTGTTGTGTCTCCCCTGCCCAGACTCCCCCGGGCACTGGGGGTGCTTCTGCCTTGTGCCTGTGGGACGCTGCCGAATCCAAAATCGCTTTCCATCCAGCCTTGGCTTTTCCAAACAGAACCAGCAGGTTTTGCCTCCCTCCACGAGGCCGAGGATCACTCCCGGTGATTTTAGTGAATTACAGTGAGTTACAGTGGCCAGCACAGGGGACGCTCCCCCAGTGCATTGTGCTGGCATTGAGGGCCAGGCGCCACGGGGCTTTGAGGTGTCCATCCTGGCTAGGATCAGAGCACTTGGAGAGCTGGCAGCTCCTCACAGGAACGGGGCAAGGAACAGGGCAAAGACCAAGACCCCCTGACTACCCAGCCACAGCACTATGATGGCGAGCAGGTTTCAAGGTGACCCTCAGCCATGCCCGCGCACTCCCCCTCCCAGAGCAGCCCTTTGGGGTTAATGATTCACCTTATGGCGGCTAATGTTTGATCCCTGCTGCTTGGAAAAGTGGGAGAGGTTACTTCACCCCCAGCTTCATCATTCCGTTCCTGTGACCTTCCAGGGATCCAGACAGGGCAGGGGGGTGAGAGACAGGAGCTGGGGGTGACTCGTGCTTGGAGAAATGCAGTTGGGATGAAAGCTGGAGCTCCCCCCCAACCCCCCTGCCAAAGCCTCTGAATGAGGCTGTGTTCCCTTGCCGACCCCTGCGCCCTCGGGAGATGGCCGGGAGATGCCAAGGAGGAATGCTGAGACTGGGGGATGGCAAACCAGGGTTGCACACAGAGTCCCCTTGGTGTCAAAGAGGCTCTGTTTGTGGGGGGATGCACTGGGATCGTGGAGATGCTTCCAGAGGAGATGTATTCCCACCTGGGACTGCACTGTGGTTGCTTGGATGGGCAGTGTTGGAAATGAGTGGGGAATGTGGGGGCTGTGGTACACCCCATGGAGTGATTTGATGTACTGCTGCGTGCTGGGGGTCCCCTGAATCCCATGCTGGCAGGCTGGGCTCAGGCCAGCCAGAAAGGTCATGGCAGAGTGCGAGGGTGGCTTAGAGCATTCTGGGGACATTTCCAATGGCAGAATCACTGCGTCCAGAGACATCCCCACAGCCATCCCATGCCGGCACCAAACCCACTGCAGTCCCCACCATCTCTCCATGTTCTGTGGTGGGTGCTGACAGTTTGCCACAGTGATGATGGGCTGCAATATTTGGGCTCTGAATGCCCTTTGGAAAAAGCAGGTGCGGCCTGAAAGCTCTGGGGATGAGAAGGGGCACTTGGCTTTTGTAGGGGAGCAGACATTTGAAGGGCTCTCCCTTTACCCCTCTGCTCCCCAGTCTCCATCCAGCCTCTGTCATGCAGGAAAAAAGTTCATTTGCTTTGGGAAGTGCTAGCACCCAGCTCCCACCCTGGACGCAGGGGCGAGTGGCATGTTTGAGGAGGAGGGAGACTCCCAGAGCTGGCTGCAGCTCCAAGAGGAGAATGGTTGCAAATTGCCCTGCTAACAAAAGCCTCTTTTAGCGTGTCCCCAACATCCTGAGGCCTGTGGGGGGATACAATGACTTGTCTGCAGGAATTGCAGCACTGGCTCTTACACCCGTGTGGACCCCCAGGAGGAAGCTCCGGTTTCCTTTTTCCTTTAAAGCTGCTGTAGATTTGGCTTCCTCCAACCCCAGATAAACGCAATCCCTGCATCCTGGCATTTGCAGCTGGAACAAACTTGTGAGGTGCTGAGCACGGGATGACTCAAGGGTGGGTGACAGGCTGAGAGTCTGGGGGAGGGTCACTCACTCACCTCATCAGTTTTGGTGTAGGGCTGTGCACATCTGGGAGTGAAAGGCTGCTGGAGTCCAGGATCCAGAGGTTCTCTTCTAAGCAGATTGGGCATGCCCCATGAGGAAGCCTGATCCCAGTACAGGGCAGATGAAGGGGCTAGAACTGGTGAAAGAATGGGAAGGAGATTTTTTTCCCAGCCAGGGGGTCAGTTTTGGGGTGCTGGAGTTGGGAGGGACTGGGGGCTTGGGGAGTAGGATGGACATGGAGCAGTTTCAGAGCCAGAGTTACAGAGCATCAGTGTGTCTGGCTCTGGCAGAGCAAAAATTTGCTCCCAACTTTAGTTGGTGGCACTTCTTATGTCCCCACTGCTGGTTTCCTGTCATGGGACTGTCACTGGCATTGGGGCTTGGCAGCCAGGGAGCCTGGGAATGATTCATGTCCCTCAGGCTTTGGAAGAGGCACTCAGGTTTTCACCACCATCCCAAGAGACGTGTTTTCCTTTTGGGCTGGGCAAGGCTGGGCTGATTCCTTTTCCCTTCCCTTCCCTTCCCTTCCCTTCCCTTCCCTTCCCTTCCCTTCCCTTCCCTTCCCTTCCCTTCCCTTCCCTTCCCTTCCCTTCCCTTCCCTTCCCTTCCCTTCCCTTCCCTTCCCTTCCCTTCCCTTCCCTTCCCTTCCCTTCCCTTCCCTTCCCTTCCCTTCCCTTCCCTTCCCTTCCCTTCCCTTCCCTTCCCTTCCCTTCCCTTCCCTTCCCTTCCCTTCCCTTCCCTTCCCTTCCCTTCCCTTCCCTTCCCTTCCCTTCCCTTCCCTTCCCTCTGGAGGACAATGCCTACCTAGCTTCAGAGCTGGGTAGAGATTCCTGGCTGATCCTCCAGGGTTCAGCCCAGGATACCTCAGGATACAACTCTGATTCCCCCCACTCCCCATTGCTCTACATGAAAATCGGGGATAGAACTGGGGACACTGAATTGTGTCAGCTCCTGCTTCTGGCTCAGGATGGGGCTGAAACTCAGCACTGAGCATCCATTCCCAGTGCAGATCCCCCAGCAGTTTTGGAGCCAGGGTGGTTGGGTTTCCTCCCTCCCAGGAAAGGAGAGGTTAAAAAGCCTCTCCTTTGGAGCTGGCACCAGCCCTGAGCGGTTGACATAGGAGAGGAGGAATCCAGCGCCCGGTGTGGGGGCGATGAGGATGTGCTGGCTGCCAGAACAACGGGAGCTGGCAGACACAGTGCTGGCTCGCCCTGACCAGATGTTCAGCTGCGCCGGGTAGGAGAGAGGTCTCCAGCAGAACCTCTCCAATTCCCTAATTCTCAGTAGGAGTTGGGAAATGAGTCGACCTCCAAATTGAGAGCATCTGGGAAGCTGAGCTGGCTTGAGCTGCGTTCCCAGGGTGTTGCGAGGGGATGATTCTGATTTATTCCCAGCTGGGGTGACCGTAGGATTTTGTCCCAGGATGACGCGAGGGGTCACTGTGATCCCGGAATGAGTATGGATGCAGCACACTTCCATGGGCTCCATGGTTGGCTCAGTGTCCTGGTGCTCCAGGAGCATCTCCCTACCAGGGGCAGGACCCCTTTGCTTTTATCCCATCTCAGGGATCTGAGCAACCTGGGCTAGTGGAATGTGTCCTTGCTCATGGCAGGGGCATTGTAATGAGGTGGTCTTTAAAGTCCCTTCCCACCCAAGTTATGCCGTGATTCTGTGATGTCCCAACTATGGTTGGAGGGGCAGCAGCTGGGAATGGGGGGCATTTCGGAAGATGCATCCGAATGATGTGGTGGGAGTGGTTCAAGGTCACTGCCTTGGCCAAGACACAAACCTTGGGGTGGGTGAGTGAAGGTAGCCACTGAAGAACAGTGTATTTGGGAGGTACAGGCAGGGGTGTCTTTGCTGAGTGACCATCCTTGCCTGTCTGGTTGAGACCATCCCCTGTCCTTCCTCCTTGCAGAGAGCCTGAGTGCTGAGGTCAGCCTGCTGGAGCTGATCGGGGACCCGCCGACAGAGGAGATCCACAGAATTTACGGCCCCGACAACAACCCTGGCTACGTCTTCGGTCCCAATGCCAACACGGGCCAGGTGGCCCGGTACCACCTGCCCAGCCCTTTCTACCGGGACTTCTCGCTGCTGTTCCACATCCAGCCCACCACGCCCCGGGCCGGTGTGCTCTTTGCCGTCACGGACTCCTCACAGAGCATCATCTACGTGGGTGTCAAGCTCTCGGAGCTGCGGGCAGGCCAGCAGCAGATCATCTTCTACTACACGGAGCCAGGCTCACCCAGCTCCTACCCGGCTGCCACCTTCACTGTGCCCACCCTGCTCAACCAGTGGACGCGCTTCGCCATCGCCGTGGAGGAAGAGGAAGTTGTTCTCTACCTGGACTGTGAGGAGCATGAGCGTGTCCGCTTCGAGCGCTCCCCAGATGAGATGGAGCTGGAAGAGGGCTCTGGGCTCTTTGTTGCTCAGGCTGGAGGGGCTGACCCAGATAAATACCAGGTAAGAGCTCAGGCCTCCCCAAGGAGTGTCTCCCAGAAGCCTGGAGAGATGTGACACTGCCCATGCCCAGAAGACAACCAGCTCCATATGTGTCCCTGGGGAAAGGGGACATCTGAGATGGAGGGGAAGGTAGCTTGAGGTGCCACTGGTTTATTGTCTTGGGGCTCACCACAGCAAAGCTCTCAACCTGGGCTGGCAGGAGGACATGGGGCTGCCACGCAGCTCCCACCATTCCCTTTTCCCAGCAAATACAGGGAGCCTCTTCATATCTCCCCATTCCTAAAAATACCCAGCTCCTTTGGTGGAGAAGTTGGTTTGGCTGGGAAAATGTCTCTTACATGGAAATAATGCTTGGGCTGGAGCATATCTTTGTTGGCTCATGTTGGGCGGTATCTCCAGGAAGACTGTGGAGAGTGAGGAAGGATGTGATAGCTCAGCCCGTGCTTTGAGCAGGACTCGTGTTCCAGATAAGGGGTGTGGGGAAAATGCCCAGCTGCCTTGGAAATCCCCTGCAGAACTTGAGAACAGGAATGTTCAGGTTTATCCTAGGCTGAGCAGGATTTGCCCAGCGACAGAGGCTCTGCTGAAGGGAACAATGTTTTTGCTGTGGAGCTCTACAAAGCACGTTTCTGAGCTTAAACATCATCCTGACTGTACTGCCACATTTTCCCTGGAATGGCTTTGGGCAGGGAAAGCTCCCCCAGGAAGGGTTTAATCATTGATGGACTACAAACTGGTTTGCACTGGGATTTGGGTTGGTCCCTTGAAGAGCAGCTCTTTACTCTTGAAGAGCAATTTCTTTGCTCTTGAACATTATGGGAGGGCCAGCTCGTGGCTGTGGAGTAGCTCCTCTCCACAGCTGGAGGGGTTTGTCACCATATGGAAGGCATGGCAACAGCCTGCAGCAGAGCAGACCCTTTTAGCAGGTGATGCTCCTGGGCTTGCCAACCCTCAATCCCACTGCCCGCCTCCAGTTTTCCCATGGGGAGTAGCTGGTCATGGAGGGAAGGAGGCCTTGGCTGGGTGAGAAGGGAGCAGCATCTGACTGCCTCGTGGTGTTTCCATCACTGTCCAGCCCTGCCTCGCGTTATCTGGAACTAATGGGGCATCAAGCGGATTAAAGCCTGGCTCTGGGTCAAGCCTCAGGATGAACTCGTTGGGAGGCAGCTGGAGGGGTGTCCTGGCACTTCTGCTCCTCCCTGAGTTGCCTTTGTGGCTGTGGCAAGAAACTTGGTGGAACAAAGTCTGTGGGTGATGCAGAAGCCCCCGGGATAGCAGCTCTCAAGGGGGCAAATGGGATCTCAGCTGGGGTCTGGCAGGAGGGTTTGTTTGCAGCTGGATGTGGCACCTGGGGACACGGTTTAGTGAGGGACCTGGCAGCACTGTGTTAATGGTTGGCCTCGATGGTCCTAGAGGGCTTTTCCAGCCTTAACAATTCCACGATTCTATGAATTCACTGTAAGATCTGTGGTGCTGCTGCTCCTGTATCAGAGCAAAGAGGCTGCAAAGGGCCCCTATCACCATCCCTCGTGGGACTGCCTCACTTTAGGGCTTGGAACTGGCTTGTTTACCATGCCTCTGCAAAGCCCCGGGTTTCAGCCTTGCAGCCCCTGCCCAGCACCACCAGCAGGGCTTGGCAAGCCATGTGCCAGAGCTGGCACCATATGGGCTGAGCAGAGGGAGTGTTCAGACACCCAGCAGAGCTTTTACAGGGATCTTTTGACTGTGCTCTTTGGTTTTCCTCTCCCAAGGGCTCCCTGGCCACAGCCCCTTGTGTGCCTTGCCCCCCACAAGGATGGCTGGCAGGCTCTGCAGCCCACGTGTTGTATTTCCTGGGATAAGCTGCACTTCCTTCCTATTTATTTGTGTTTTGCAAGCATCGCGTGCATCCAGGCCACTTGTTTATACAAGAAACCACCACAAATCCCTTCCTAAGGATGCTGCCTCCAGGCAAAACCCCGTAGCACCCTGATCTCAGCAGGAGAGGGAATGTGGGTACCAGCCTGAACCCCACAGATCCCACTGCAAGCAGTGTCACCCAGCACATCCCGGAACCCAGCCTGGGTTCTTGCTGCTGGGTGGGACACAGGGATGCTGTCAGGATGGGAGTCTGCCAAGCTGGGCTGCTGCCCATCTGTCTGATCCCAGTGGGGAGGAGCAGGGGACCACACTAGGAAGCGAGCTCAGAGAGAGGAGATAACTCTCCCTTGGTGTTTCTTCTTTGGGCAAGACCCCTAAAATAATATTTGGCCTGGCCTGAAAGCACAGTGCACCACGTCTGGGCAAGGAAACGCAATGGACTTAGGAAAACACGGATCAAGGGCAGTCACAGTTCAGCCAGGCTGACTGTGACATAATATGAATGAATTATAAGTAGATTAAGTTATATAATAAATTTATTATAGATACATAGTTTATATATAATTAAAAAATTATATCAATTCCTCTCACAAGCAAATGGCTCCAGTTGGGTGGTGACCTCCTGCAGCTGCTCACAGTGCTGACAGCAGATCTCATCCATGCTTTTTCTCCGACTTGAGGACGTGATGGCCGAGTGGCACGGCAGGTCATGTCACAGCAGGGTGGCTTGTCTGTGTCCCCCACCTGTCCGTGGTCTCCTTCCAGGGGGTGATTGCAGACTTGAGGCTCCGAGGGGACCCGCGGGCAGCCGAGCGCCAGTGCGAGGAAGAAGAGGATGACGCAGAGGTGAGTGCTGGAACGTGGCCAGGGCAGGCTCAGGGCTGCCCCCACCCTCCTCCCGGCTTAGCCCTCATCCTTTCTCCATGGGCAAACGCAGGTCTCTGGCGATTTTGGCAGCGGGATGGAAGGTGGTCAGCAGCCTTCGGGCAAGGTTGAGGTGAGTTGCTGCTCACAGGTGTTGCACATAGGGTGAGACCCCAAAAGTCTAGTGATGAGAAGGACTGAGTGCCCTGCATGGCCAAGGTGATGGGGTGCTTGATGGTGTCCCAGCACCTGTCCCTTACGGGAAGGCGCTGGGAGGTGAATGATCTCTCGTTGTTGGTGCAGGGTGTCCCAGGGCTGGTGGATGCTGTCCCCGTGACCTCCCCCCCCGTGGCAGGGGGCAGTGGTCCGAGGAGTGGTGGGGGGTCCCCACAGCAAGCTGAGAGGACCAGGGCAGAGGAGACACGGCGGGTCTCCACGGGAGGTAATTCCAGCAGCTTTCCCCAAGGTGCACAACTGGGCACATGGTGGTGTGGCCGTCCCTAACCACAACTGGGTCCTCTTCCACAGGCACCGGCCGGAAAGGTGAAAAGGGAGAGAAGGGGGAACGTGGCTTGAAAGGAGACTCAGGGACCAGTGGCATGATAGGGCCAGGCAGTGTCAAGGGTCAAAAGGTGGGTGAGACCTGGTCCCTGGGGGCCTGAGGGTGCCGGTGACGTGTCTGTGTTTGATACACACTTCTCTCTGTTTCTGATCCTCAGGGGGAGAAAGGAGACCTGGGCATCAAGGTGAGCACTGCTGGGGGAGCTGGCACAGAGCTGTGCCCTACCTGGTCTGCCACCTCAGGGACCTGCCACCCATCTCCCTCCCCTCCCCAGGGCAGTGCTGGATTTGGCTACCCTGGCTCTAAGGGCCAAAAAGGAGAACCAGGTGAACCCGGACCCCCCGGGACCCTCTCTCGGCACGCTGATGGCTTGGTGATGGAGCAGGTCACCGGCCCCCCAGGGCCACCGGGGAAGGATGGATTCCCTGGCAGGGATGGTGAGCCTGTGAGTCAATTCCCCCCCTACAGGGTGTCGTCTGTCCACCCACCCTACCCACCTGCACACTGACCTGTCCCCTCTCTGTCGTCCCTAGGGAGATCCTGGCGAGGATGGCAAACCTGTAAGTGGTGTGGAGGGAGTGGCAGGGTGATGGAGGACAGCCACCCCCTTGTCCTGCCACCTGCTGAGCCCCCACTGCTCCCCTTTGCAGGGTGAAATGGGGCCCCCGGGGTTCCCCGGGATGCCGGGGGAGCCAGGCCTGAAGGGGGAGAAGGTGAGTGCCGGTGTTGGGAGCCAGAACCCTCCTTCCTCTCACCCTCAGCTTGGCTGATCCCCCAAACCACACTCTGTCCTTTGTGCCAGGGCGAGCCAGGCCTGGGGCCGAGGGGACCCCCTGGACCACCTGGCCCTCCAGGACCGCCGGGACCCTCCTCCAAGAATGACAAGCTGGTGGGTGCCCCCTGGGACACAGGGATTTGAGGGATGGGGAGTCCATCAAGCCACAGAGGTGTGGAGTGCTGCCACCAGCCCCTGGGCAAGCCCCAGTGCCACCGGGTGCCCTGACATCCCTCTCATGCTTCTTCCCCAGACCTTCATTGACATGGAGGGCTCTGGCTTTGGCGGTGACCTGGAGAGCCTGAGGGTGAGTGGGGGTGAGTGCCTGTCCTGCCAGATGGGAGTGGGGGGACACCTTAGGCATGGTCTCCCGCATCTCTTCTAGGGTCCACGAGGGCCACCTGGTCCCCCAGGGCCACCTGGCGTGCCTGGTTTGCCAGGGGAGCCGGGACGGTTTGGGATGAACCGCACAGACCTGCTGGGATCACCGGGGCTGCCGGGCAGGGACGGGATCCCCGGGCCCCCAGGGCCAGCGGTAGGTGCACAGGGTGGCCGAGGGGGCCCATCCCAGGGCCACCCTGTGGTGGTGGGGGGCCCAGTGCTCACGAGCCCTGTGGGGCTTTCCAGTGTTGGAACCATCTCCTGGGATCTTACAGGGTCCTCAGGGTCCTCCAGGAAGAGATGGAGAGGCTGGGCCACCGGGCCCCAAAGGAGAGCGGGTGAGTGTCCCCTGTCCCACGTGCCCCAGGAACATGTCACAGCTGTCCCACAGGGCAGCTGGCACCCTTGGCACATCCAGGAGGCCCAAGTTCCTGGGATGGGGAGCACCATTCTGCTCCTGCCTGGAGCTGGGCAGCTTCTTCTCACCCTCTTCTCCCTCCTCCTCCTTCCTAGGGTGACATGGGTGACCTCGGCCTTCCCGGCCTGCCAGGACCCAAGGTACTGTGCCTGGGGTGGGGTTTTTGGGTTCTCCAGTACAGACTGGAGGCAGGGGTTTTGCCTAGGGGAGCCATCTTGCACGGGAATGGGGAGGAAGGCACTGCCCTTTGTGTTCCTCCCAGATCAGTGCCACAGCTCCAAGGTGCATGGAACTGCTGACCCCACAAAGGATGCTCACCGGGCTCCTACCACCCTGCCTTGGCTTTGCTCCAGGCACTTCCACATCAGGAAGTGGGCAGGAAAACCAAGGGGGGTGTGTTTTAAGATGCAGAGGAGAGCTTGCTTGGGGGGGTGCCCACACCCCACTGGAAAACACCCCATCTGCTGTGCATCATTCTCTCCTGCCTGTTTGCTCCAGCTTCTTTCCACCCTGCATCCCCAAGAGTGGAAATAAAGGCTTGCTGGGAGCCCCTTAGAGTTGGGATGCTGCCCCTTGGTTTGACCATCTACTCCAGCCTGAGCTGGGGGCAAAAAGGTCAAAACTTAAAGTTTCTTAACCTTAATTCTAACTTTTTGCACTTGTGCAGCACCCAGAGGGCAGATGGGGTGGCAGCGGGTGTAAGGTCCAGTCCTGTTGCTTCCAGACCCATTGCAATCCGAGGAATGCCTGGGAGCATTCCTTTACGGCACTGAGCTCTGCTGCAACGCTGGAGCCAGCCCCCACTTGCAAAAACATTCCCATTCATGGTTTTAGACGAGCCTCTGGTGGCCACTGTGGACATTACATGGGGAACTGGTGGAATGAAGGGTGCCCGAGCTGGGCAGTGCCTCCTCCCACAAAGCCCTTAGCCAGGGAAGCGTCAGGACAAGCATCCATGTCCTGTCCCAGAGAGGATTTGGGAGGGGATGCTCTGCCTCCTGCTTGCAGGCTCTAGGCAGCTGCCGCTGCCGCCTTCCATCTGTCCCATTCTTGTCTGCTTTGCAGGGCAGCAAAGGAGAAACAGGACCAGCAGGACCCCCAGGAGAAATGGGCTTAGCTGGCCTTCCCGGGCCCATTGGACCCCAAGGGCTGCCAGGGCCCCCCGGACCCCCGGGACCACCGGGGCCAGGCTATGACGCTGGATTTGTGAGTAATCACTGCACTGATGGGGTGGGATGAGCTGGAGCCAGGGACAAACACAGCTCAGCCTCTTCTCCCTGCATTTAGGGTGACATGGAGGGCTCGGGGCTGTCATTCAGCCCTGGACCGCCTGGACCTGAAGGACCACGGGTACGGCCATTCCTGCCCTTTCCCTCCTCTCCATCCTGGGCTCTTTGGGGTATTCCCTGCCATCGTGCCCCCTGCCATCACCCAGTGCTCACGATCCCTTTGTTGCTTGCAGGGTGTGCCGGGACTGCCAGGTCTGAAGGTGAGGACCCCTTCTGACATGCTCCTGGCTCCATCCATGTAGGATGCCTGCCAGCAGCCTGTAGGGATGCCTCTGACACCTCTTTCCTTGCAGGGAGAGGTGGGCAGCCCTGGACAGCCTGGCTTGCTGGGACCAAAGGTAGGAGCCCTGGGAGAATTGGGATGGCTTTGTGCCAGCACCTGGGTATGCAGGGCAGTGGGCAGGACCCCTGTGCTCCCCTGCCTGAGGCTGCATCCTGCCCTTTCCCACTCCCCTTGCAGGGAGATGCTGGCATTCCTGGTGTGGATGGCCGCCCTGGCCTGGAAGGCTTCCCTGGACCACAGGTAGGAGCCTCAGCCTCCTAGCTCCAGAAGACCCTCCCACTCCAGGCAGGGTACCTTTGATTGCAACAGCTCCATCCTCCAGCAAGGAAAACTCCCCCTCCCTGCTGTGGGACCTAGCTCACCGTGTGCCAGTGGTGCCCACACTCTTTCAGATCCCGTTCCCCCCCTACCTTGCCACCCCCACTGGCCACCACCTCCACCCAAAATCATCACAGCCTGGCTCATTGCTGGGAGCTGGAGGCAGACGTGGGGTTGTCTGAAGGGGTTTTTTCAGCTAGAGGTGGGAGGGGATCCGTGCTTGTGAGCCAGAGTCTGTCTCCATGTGATGCTCACTCCTTCCTGCACTTCTTTCCAGGGACCCAAAGGTGACAAAGGCAGCACCGGTGAGAAGGTAGGTGCCACCAGGCTGGGGACAGGGACCAGCCACTGGTGGCCTTGGGCTGATGCCTTGTTTCGTCCAGGGAGAGCGAGGCCAAGATGGAGTGGGGCTGCCTGGCCCCCCTGGCCCACCTGGTCCCCCTGGACAGGTCATCACTGTCTCCAGTGAAGATGTAAGTGGTGGCACCTGGCTTCAGCACGGGGCAGGAGAAGGGGTATTCCAGCAGCCGTCATGAGGGGACACCTTGCCAGTAGCTCTGACCCTCAGAGCCAAGCTTGGGGGGGGAAAACCTCATTTTGTCTCTTTTTGCAGAAGTCCTTGGTGGCTTTTCCTGGTCTAGAGGTAGGTGCCCTGCTGTCACCTGTGCCTACCCCTCAGCAGTGCCAGGAGGGCACCCTGATTTTGGAAAGAGGGGGTTTGCTCTTAGGAGCATCTCTGCTTCTCTCTGCAGGGCAGACCAGGCCGTGCTGGCTTCCCGGTGAGTTAGTGACACATCTGGGGACCACAGGGTGGCCCTGCTGAAAGCTGTAGTTGCTAGTCCTGCTGTGCTTTGCTGCAGAGTGGTGGTGATGGAGGGGTCGTTTGGGGCCTGCCTTTGGTGGGTTGGGAATGATGTGAGCTCTGTGTCCTTCCTGCAGGGTCCAGTGGGACCAAAAGGAGACCAGGGGTCAGCTGGTCCCCAGGGTGCCCCAGGCTTGAAGGTAACTGCTCCAGGCCACCTGCATCCCATGGAGTGGTCACATTCCTGGTCCCCCATTCTACCTGGCCACCAGGTGACACCGGCCCTGTTATGGGAGGGAGCCTGATCCCTTCACGTCCCCTCCCACCTCTTCTTCTCTTGCAGGGGGAGAAGGGGGAGCCTGGTGTCATCATCAGCCCTGATGGGACTGTGGTCACTGCCAAGGTGAAAGGAGAAAAGGTGGGTTCCTGGCAGGAATAGGGGGCACATCCCCATGGGACATGTGCCAGGTGGGCCCAGTGGTGATGCCCTTTCCCTCTCCATTGTTTGCAGGGGGAGCCGGGACTGCGGGGCCCGATGGGACCATCGGTAAGTCACCATCACCATCCTCCTCCTTGTGTCCCACGGCGAGGGAATGATCCTAGGCAGAGGGGCTGCCCCCATACTCAGCACCCTCATCCTCATCTTCTCTCCCTTCCAGGGTCCCCCGGGACGAGCAGGGATGAAGGGAGAGATTGGCTTTCCAGGCAGACCCGTAAGACCTGCTCCTGGTTTGTTTGTGTCCATCCCTCTCCCCGTTTGCACGTCCTGCACAGGCTGAGCCCCACACCCCGCCATGTCCCTGAGGGGTGGGGCAGTGCCAGGGTGTCAGAGGTGACTCCAGAGCACCAGATGTGACGCCAGGGGCTGGCGGGGGGACAAGGACAAGGCTCATTTTGCTGCTCATCCGTAGGGACGTCCTGGCATGAACGGGCTGAAGGGCGAGAAGGGTGACCCTGCAGATGTGCTGGGCTCGCGGGTGAGCACTGCTGTACCCCCCAGCTGCTGGCCCTGCAGGCCGGGGCACACAGCCCCAGGGTCTCCCCGAGGACCCGTCCCTTAGGCAAAGGGCTCCTTCTCTCAGGGCCTGCTTGTCCCCCTCCACGGTGGGGACTGACGGCTTTGCAAGACCTTGACAAGTCTTCTTGCCCCCTACAGGGTCCCCCAGGGCCCCCAGGACCCCCTGGACCCCCTGGGCCACCTGGCAGCATAGTCTACAGCAACGGCAATGTGAGTATCACTGTGGTCACCGTGATGGACATGCTGGTGACTGGGCCCCCAGTGTCCCCTGCCTACCTGGAGGGCACTGAGGATGCTCTGCTGACATCCTGGCTGGGGCTGGCATGTGGGACTGTCACCGGCATTGGTGGGGGGTCCTCGAGGATGCTGCTGTCTCTGCAGCCACTTCCTTTGCATCTCCACAGACCTTCAGTGACTCCAGCCATCCGACGTTCCCTGGTAAGGGGGTGTCCCTCTCCCAGCCCCCTCTGGGCACTTTGGGGAACCTCGACAAAGCAGAGCTGGGGGGAAAGCCCCTCCCTCCCTCCCTCCCTTTGAGCTGCAGCTCTGAGATGGCATCTCTGCTGCTGCCCACAGGTTTCCATCAGTTCCTAGGACAAAAGGGGGAGAAAGGTGACACTGGACCCCCAGGACCCCCTGGTAGGTAACTGGTCCTTGCTGGCAGAGGCAGGCAGGTGGTGGCTCATGCCCATCCCAGCTCCTCTCCCCTCCTCTCCCTCTCCACAGGCCAGTTCCCCTATGATGCGAGTCACTTTGGTGCTAGCCTGCGGGTAAGTCCTTTGCACACTGGCAGCTGTAACCCAGCATGGTTTGGGGTACCCAGCGTGCCCCAGCTGCTCACCCCAAGGCTGTGCTATCCCACAGGGTGACAAGGGAGATGCAGGTCCCAAGGGTGAGAAGGGCGAGCCGGGCAGCACCCCACTCTACGGTCCTGGAGTTTCTGGACTTCCAGGGCCTCCAGGACCCCAGGGATACCCTGGGCTGCCGGTGAGTACCTCATGGGGTGGGCAGTGAAAGGGGGCACAGTGGGGGCAGCATCCCTGGGAGTTTTGCTCCAACAGATGTTCTTTCACACTGCCTAGGGTCCCAAGGGGGAGAGTATTGTTGGGCCACCAGGGCCTCCAGGGCCTCAGGGTCCCCCTGGTATGGGATACGAGGGGCGGCAGGGCCCCCCTGGCCCTCCTGGTCCGCCTGGGCCACCGTCCATCCCAGGTGCCCACAGACAAGGTGAGTACCTGCTCTACTGCATCCTTCCCTGCTCCCGCAGCATCCCTGCTTGTATGCCATGCATCCCTCCTTGCAGCTCTGCATTCCTCTCTGTACTGCACATCTCTCCATCTCACCCTCATTCCCCCACAGCTGTCAGCATCCCTGGACCCCCAGGACCACCGGGACCCCCCGGACCACCAGGCACTAGTGGGATGTCCTTGGGGGTGAGCTGGGGCTCTGGGCAGGGGCTGCCCGTGGTGCAGGCAGCCAATCCCTGAGCCCTGCCCCGGGCTGTGCCTGCAGCTCCGGGTCGTGCCCACGTACCAGGCAATGCTGAGCGCCGTGCACGAGCTACCCGAGGGCAGCCTCGTCTTCCTGACCAACAGGCAGGAGCTCTACATCCGCCTGCGCGGGGGCTTCCGCAGAGTGCTGGTGAGTGAGGGGGGCCCGAGGGGCACCCGCCGTGGCTGCGCTGCCCGGCTCGAGGGGAGCGTGGATAGCACCACCCCGGGGGCTCGGTGGTGACTCTTGGTGATGCTCGGGCTCCCCCCACCCGTGTGCGAGGAAGAGGAGAGGGGGGCAGCTGGGATCTGATGTGCCATGCCTTTGCAGCTGGAGGAGCACAACCTGATCCCTAGTTCAGCTCTGGTGAGTCCTCCATTCCCCGTGCACATCCTTATCCCTATCCTCCTTCCCAATCCCATCCCTATCCTCCATCCTCATCTAACCTCAACCCATGCCAGACCATCTCTATCCATCAACGATCAACTTCATCCCCTTCTCCATCCATCCCCGACCAAATGAATCCCCAGCCATCTCCATCCCCGTCCCCATCTCCATCCCCGTCCCCATCTCCATCCAATCTCAACCATCTCTATGCCCATCTTGATCCAACCACAACCATCTCCATCCGTCCCCCAACGCTCTCCATCCCCACGGCCACCTGGGGCGCCACGGCCCCCCTCATGCCTTGTCCCCCTCCCCAGGACAACGAGGTGTACGACAAGCCACCCACCCTCCACTACGCCGGCCCCCAGCCCCGCGGGCCCCTGCACCCGCTCCGCAACCACGTCCCCGCAGCCACCGCCCGTCCCTGGCGTGGGGACGAGGTGGTGGCCAACCAGCACCGCCTGCCCGAGCAGCCCCTGCTGCACCACCAGCAGGAGCTCATCAACGGATACTACATCCACCGCCGGCCAGATCCCGCCCCCGTGGCCGCCCACGTGCACCAGGACTTCCAGCCTGCCGTGAGTGCCGCATTCTGGCTGAGGGGAGCTGATGGTGGTGGCCAACGATGTGTCCCTCAAGCCCCCATTGTCCCCTCTTGGCAGCTTCACCTAGTGGCCCTGAACACCCCGCTGAGCGGCAGCATGCGTGGCATCCGGGGCGCTGATTTCCAGTGCTTCCAGCAAGCCCGGCAGGTCGGGCTGGCCGGCACCTTCCGCGCCTTCCTGTCCTCGCGCCTGCAGGATCTCTACAGCATCGTGCGCAGGGCTGACCGCGCCACCGTCCCCATTGTCAACCTCCAGGTAGGTGTCCCCATCCCCTTCCCAGCGCTCTCTGAACTCCAAGAATCATGGAATAGGATCGCGGAGTCATTACGGTTGGAAAAGGTCCCTTTAAGATCGTCGAGTCCAATGATTAAACCAGCACCACCAAGGTCTGGGATGCAGAGCATAGCAAAGCCCCCATCCATCATGAAGCATCCTCTTCCCGAGGCTGCTGGGGCTTGGAGCTTCTGGAATGCTCTTGGAGTGCAGGCAGGACTAAAGCCCCTCCTCCTCCTCCATTTTCCCACTCTTCCCACCAGGATGAAGTGCTCTTCAATAACTGGGAAGCCCTTTTCACGGGCAGTGGGGCCCCACTGCGAGCCGGCGCCCGCATCCTCTCCTTTGACGGACGGGATGTCCTGCAGGACGCAGGATGGTGAGTGCAGGATTGAGCCACGGGGAAATGGGGTTGGAAGCATGGTGGAGCAGCAGCAGCCCCCCACCTTTCACCCTTCCAGGCCGCAGAAGAACGTCTGGCACGGCTCAGATGCCAAGGGCCGGCGCCTGCCTGAGAGCTACTGCGAGACATGGCGGACAGAGGAGCGCGCGGTCACCGGCCAGGCTTCCTCCCTGGCCTCTGGAAAACTGCTGGAGCAGGCAGCCAGCAGCTGCCAGCACACCTTCATCGTCCTCTGCATCGAGAACAGCTTCATGACTGCCGCCAAAAAGTGACACCTACCCTGGCGCCCCCTGGGTACCCTCCAAGTGCCCAGGGAGGGTCGGGCCAGCCTACACCCTGGCACCCCTGGGCCCCTCAGCCCCCTCCATGCGCCCGCTCTCACCCCACAGGGTTTCCTTCTCCCGCAGACCTGAAGCCAAAGAGTATTGCCATGGCCCCTGCCCTGGGTTGGCAGGGGCTCAGATCCCACCCGGGGCAGGGCAGCTGTGGGCTGGTGGCCTTCCTCCTCCTCTTCTAACTCCTAATATTTAACCACTTCAGCTTGTTTCCCTCCCTGCTCAGATGCTCTTTTTGGTGTGGCTGCGTGGGAGGGTGCTCGGCAGGAAGATTTCAGTGCTGCCAAGCAGGCTGTCCCTTGCAAAAAGCCTGTGGGGCCTCTCTCACCAGCCCCCTGGCCCTGCGCCGTCCTCACCAGGAGCCTGGAGCTGGACACAAATCCCTGCTCCTGAGGCCATGGGGTCTTCTCTAGCCAAGACCCCAGCATCCCACCCAAGGGACTGTCCTGTGGTGATGCTGGGGCTCTCCCAGATGGTCTCCATTCTGCCCAGGTAAGGACCATCCCATAACCATCTTCATCTCCGTCTACCAGCCAGCAGAACTCTGGTGGGGGTCCGGTCTTCCCCATCACATCCACGCACCCTGGGGACCCCCAGCTGTGCTCCCACAGCCCAAGTGCAGCCACAGCCAGCCCAGCACAGGTACTGGGGTGATAGGGTGGCCCCAAGGCGTGGCCAGATGTGCCCTCAGCACGAGTTTCTCTGTGTGTTTGCATGTTGAGCACATGTGGTACCGAGGGCAGGCACTGCCACCCCCCTCCCCATGCCACCTTTTCTGGGCTTGAATGGCAAAGACAAAGCAAAGCAGGTTGGAATTGGTGTGGGCAAATCCAAGGTGCTAAAAAAAAAAAAAACAAACAAAAAAAAAAGAAAAAAGAGAAATTTGTAACTAGCTTTTTTTTTTGTTATTATATGGAAATTATTACCGTAAAAGCTGTGCGAGTCACACGGTCTCTATTTCTTACAGTCTACTGTATTTTGTGTAATGCAATTTAAAGTCTGTGGATCTTTATATTATTTTTTTGTCATTGGTTGTGTCCTATAAACCATTTCTGAAAGGCACTGAATAAAGAAACATCCTCTTGTAGCCTGGGTCTGTGCCATGATGGGGATGCAGCAGGATGGGGTCTCCATCCATATCCCTGTGTATGGGGTACAGCAGCAGCACCATGGCAATTCTGCTCCCACTCTGTGTGCGGGGACAGGGAAGGGGTACAGCCCTGTCCTCAGAGAGCAGAAAAACGTGTCCCAAGGGTTACATCCTCGACAGAACAGCACCCAGGACCAGCAGTGGGACAGGACACCAAGCACATGGTGAGGATGACAATGCTCACTTTGGGAGCGAAGAGCCAGCCACAGTGTCGCGGTGCCAGCGCTCAGGCCTGCACAGTGCCTGCCTCCGGGCTTTTCTCCTGCGCTGGGATCTCCACCGGGAGCTGGCACAGCTCCTTGGCCAGGGGCAGCTCCACTGGCTGCCTGCGGTGGCTGTGCTGGACACCCACTCTGACGGCCGCCAGTAGGTAGACCACGGCCAGCAGCGTGAAGTAGCCAAAATATACATAAAACTGCAAAAGAGGAGAGAGGGGAGAAGAGCACTTGGATCCCTCCCTTCATCCCATACCCTTCGGGGACCACCTCCATCCAAGGTGTCCCCCCATCCCTACCTGGGGATGCACAGATAAGCCCAAGCCCCTCTTGTCAGCCACAATGACAGTGATGATGGTCTTCAGCACAGTGGCAAAGAAGGTGTTGACCCCGAAGACCAGAGCACAGAGCTCTTTGGAGAGGGAGGTAGCAATCTGGAAACTGGGGAAAAACGGGAGCACTGGTGAGCCCCTGGCATCGACCCGGCAGCCAGGGTGGGAGTGGGTCCCCAGGAGCACCACGCACATGGCAATGGGCACCAGGAACTGGTGGGAGCCACGGAAGAGGATGTAGGCAGCATAGCACAGCCAGATGTTGGTGGTGGAGTTCATGAGCAGGAGCAGTCCCGCCTGGAATGCCGTCACCACTCCAATCACCAGCTCTGACCACAGCGTCCAGCGGATCTTCACGTAGCCAGCAGCAAAGGAGGCGACGGCACCTGCAGAGGGATGAAGGATGCTGTGAGCATCTCAAGGATCCCCTGCCCTACCTAGGCTGGGACCCAGCCCTGTGACCAACACGTCATCCCCAGTGCCAAACTACCAAAAATTCTGTAAGGACCATCACTCCCAAGGGGTGCAGCAGGACAGCAGTGACCCCCTGCCTCTCTGGCGTCCCCGGCCATTCCCACGGGAGGCAGCAGGATGTGAGTGTCCCCCCACAGCCCCAGTGTCCTCATCCCGGGCGAGTTACCCAGCAGTGTGGAGGCAGCATCCACGCCTCCATTGTACACCCGGCGGTTGTCTGTGGTGGGAGAGATCTCGTTCCAGAGGATGTGTGCATAGTACAGCATCAGGTAGTACCCAGCCGAGTTGAAGATCCACCACAGAGACCAGAGGCGGAGTTGGGGCTGCCTGGCCAGCACTCCCAGCTCCCGCAGCATACGGCACAGCACCATGTCCTGCCAGCCCCGTGTCACCACCCCACTGTCCCCCTCGGCCATCCTGTCCAGCTCAGCGGGGACAGCGGCATCGCTGGCCCCTCTGGGCCGGTTGAAGAAGAGGCTGCGCCGCGGCCGTTCAAGGAAGAGGGTGAGGATGAGGCCGAAGCTAACGAAGCCCAAGGAGACGTAGTTGAGGGTGAGGAAGGAGACGCCGCCGAAGGTGACGCAGAGCTGGCCCAACACAGAGCTAGTGAAGACCCCCAGGAGCACGGCGGAGCGGGAATAACTGGCCATCCGCTGGTAGCGGGACGGGGCGACCAGGGAGAAGATGTAGGAGGAGTAGGCAATGCGGGCGGCCATGGTGATGCTGTAGAAGAACTCCATCAGCTGCATGGCCAGGACAGAGGTGCCCAGCACCAGCAGCAGCCAGATGGAGATATGGCTCAGGCTCTGCAGCACCAGCACAGGCTTGTAGCGCAGGTAGTCCGTCAGCAGGAAGATGGGCACCAGCACGGCCATGTAGGAGTAGGACAGCACTGGTGTGATCACATTGGTCACCTGCCGTGAGGGCAAGGAGGGGCTGAGCACCAGACACATCCCTGGGGACGCCCCCCAACCTTCCGACTGTGTGGGCACCACCTCCATGGCACCTGCTCGAGGAGGAATGTGACCAACAGCGTGCTCATCTGGGGGCCTGGCTGGGCCTCTGCCCCTTCCCATGCCAGGAATGCAGCGATCCCAGAGGCGCAGCGGCTGGCTGGGATCGGGGCCAGCATCCCTTGGTTGGGAGACGATGACGTTGTGGCCCCACCTCGTGTAACCCCGTTGTTGCCAGCAGCCTGGCAGTGCACCGTGCCATCATGGAAAAGTCTCCCCAGTGGGGGTGGGGCATGGCTTCTCCCAGCTCAGCACCCTCCCGCAATCCCACAGGCTGCTAAGGTGGGCAAGGGTTCACACACTGCCCCCAAAATCAGTTGCCAGCCTGTGCACGAGGTTTTATGCAAGGGCAAGTTGAGCCTGGGACTCAGGGGACAGGGTGACCTCACAGCCAGGTGAGACAGGGCCCCACACCACACCCCTGCCCTGAAATCAGCACGAGTCACCACACATCACCATGCCCAGCACGTGAAACCCCAGAAGCACGGAGGGATGCTCTGGACAGCCCCTGGACAGTGACCATGGCCATAAAGGGAGACATCAGGGTGGGGGACTGGGTCCCCACAGCTCACCTCTGCCTTTGTGAAGTTCTTCTCGCCGCTCAGCAGAAAGGGGGTGATGAAGCTCTCCCCGGGCCGGATCTGTGTCATGAAGCCATAGAAGCAGAGGTACAAGACTTGTAGCTTCCAACGCTGGTCTGGCACTGTTTCTGACGCCGGCTTTTTGGCACCATCATTCTTAGGCATGGCTCTGCAGCAGGACAGCGGCATTATCCCAGGAACCATCAGCTACACAGGCTTTGCTGGACCACGCAGCCCCTCTCTGTCCGCAGGCGCTCTTGGACGCATGGAAAACCAGGGCGCTGCAGTTTCTGTGGAAAAAGCAGCGTTTGGCACAGGCTCAAAATTCCTTCAGAATCGCAAGGCAAATAAATACCACTACCTTCTCCCCAGGAGATGTTCTGGGAAGAAGAAAAGCAGCCATGCGTCTCGCTGTGCAGAAGCAGGGGGGTAACTTCGGGCAGCATTCATACATCACGTGCATCCGGAGCCTGGATGCACAGAGCATCTGATCCACAGTGGGGCATCCTCAGCTCCCATCGCCTCCTTTTCCTCCCCTTCAAGACTCAGTGGGGTTTTGCCGCTTCCTGGAGCAACATTTCCCTCTGAGCTGCAGAAGCAGAAGGATGCAGACGCCCTGCACCGGGGATACTCCAGAGGGGGTGGCACAGGAATGTGCTGGTTGTGGAAATGAGTTAATGTGCACGGTAGGCACGGGGCCACCCATGTTACTCAGTAGCTGAGTGGCTAACAGGATCTCAGCTGAGCCAGAGGCAAGAGGCTGCCCCTTGGCTCTTCCCGGTGGGACAAAATGCCCAGCCTGGGGAGAATGCAAAATGCCACGAAATTCACGGTCCAGAGGGAGATTAAAAGCTCACATCCTGAGGTTTGGCTGCAGGAAAGTTGGCAGTGCCAGGAGATCTGATTAACGGTCACGGGATAAGGGCAGGGACAGGAGAAGGCCTGGACTGGGTGTCGTCCCAGTGTTCCCCACTCCCACATGAAGTCACTAAGGTGAATTTTCATGCCATAAAATTCCACGTATGCCAATACGCCCCACCGGAGCAAGGTCTAGAAACCTGATTACCCTGATAACCACAGAACAGCTAATCACCGTCGTTAAAAATGAAGTTCATGGTCCCAGTCTGTGTCCCACTGGATCCTGCATGGCGAAATTGGAGGATAATCCCCGCCTACTGCCAGATAACAGGATAAATGGGGACACGAGCCAGCACCAGTGGTGGCAGAGGAAAGCTGGTGGTGAAAGACCTAAACCTACAGGAAGCCGAGTGCCCATTTGCCCCAGTGAGGACCCACTGCTCCAGCAGCATTCCCATGGGATTTCAGCACTGGTGCCTGAGTATCACCAGAACACTCATGTGCCAGAGCTCACAGCTGGGCAAACAGCCCCCCCCCCCAAAACGGCACTCACTCACTCACTCACTCACCGCCCAGTGAGCCTGTCCAGCACTGTCCGCAGCACTGTCCCCCCTGCTGTGGCAGGAAGGGCAAGGGGCAAGGAGCAAGGGCTAACCCCCACCAAGCACCAACCCCTGCACCGTGCCGGGGCCACTGCCAGCTGCAAGTGCCTGGACTCTGCCCCATTGCCTTCCTGTCCCCAAGCTGGGCTGTGGATGTTACCTGCAGCAGCCGCTTGCTGCCGCGTGCATCACGGCCCCTTATGGGATGTTTGCCACCCTCTGCTCCCCATTTCCTACCATGTCCATTCAGGAGGGATACACACATGCATCCCTGGCCCACAGGAAACCATCCACACTAAATCCAGGATGCAGCTCCACGAAGCTGCTCCATTCCCAGCAGCACTGGCTCCTAACTCCCAGCATGTGTGTCCCCACACACAAAGGGACTCCAGACCAGAACCCATCTGGCCGCACCCAATTCCCCTTCTCCAGAACATCCACGGAGCTGCTTTGCTCGAGGTGAGTGGGCATGAGTCCCAGGGAATGTTCCATCCTTCATCCCTGGTGCAAGGCAGGGAGTGGAGGGAAGACGGTGAGGGAGAAGAGAGGGACAGAGTGGGAGAGCTGGTCCGTTATCACCGTGTGAACCTGTTTATCACCGCGTTATCGGGCCGTGACCTTGACAGGGATCACTGTCACGCCACACACCGCTGTCTTCCCGGGGTCACGGGTGACACGGGTGGCCGAGCTCAGGCTCAGCTCCCCGCAGAGCCACGGCCACCGTGGCCCAGAGGTCGGGGAGATGCTCTCCCCCCAGCCACGTGTCGGTGACATGAAAGCGACACTGCCAAGGCACCACGGGTTTTGGTGGGAAGGTGCCACATCGAATGGGGAGTATGAGTCCCTGAGGCACCTTCCCTAAAACAACGGCTGGGAAGCTCCTGGAAACACACCTCGCCCACCGTGCGGGCACCTCTTTGCCTCCCACCGCTCAGCACCAAGGCACGGGCGCTGCGGCGCGGGGCGCACTTGTCATAGGACGGTGTTGAGCGGGACCTGCTCACCCTGAGACAGGGGCGGAGGGAAACACCACACCACCCGGCACACATCCCCAGCACCCGGGGGAACAACACTGCCGGCATCCCACGGACCCTCCGGGACTCCGCCGCCGCGGCGACACCCGCGCCCCGCACTCGTACCTGGTGGGCAGCGGGCATGGGCGCTGCGGGCCGGGGCTCCCGATGCCGGCAGAGCCCGAGCCGCGGCGACCCGGGCACAGCAGCAGCAGGAGGAGGAGGAGGATGTGGGGGTACCTCGGGAAATGTAGTCGCCCCAAGAGCAGGGCGGAGCGGGGACTACAAAGCCCACAGTGCAGCGGGCCGGAGGAAGGGGAGGAGGAACGGGAACAGCCCGGCCCCCGGGGACCGAGCTGCGCCAGCGCCTGTGTGTCCCGTGCTGGGACAAATCTCCCCCGAAAGCGTCGGCAGGGCGTGAAGGAGCGGCTTTTACCCTGCCCGCAGCCGGGGTCGGCTCCTCGCCCCTCTGGCCTCTGGGCTGCGGGCCCTGGGGGACCCCGCCTCCGCCTTGGCTCCCTCCGCTGATGTGCGATACCCATGGCTGCTGGTTTTATTTCTGCACCCCGTTTGTTTCCTGGGGTGGATTAGTTCCAGTCTGCGCTGTTCTGCATTCCAGAGGGTCCCGAACAGTTGCCCCGCTGTGCTCCAAGCAGAGCTCCCGAAACTTCTCATCCCCCCCACCCAGCCTGGCAGCAGCCCCCGAGAATTGCTTATGGGGTGAGCCTGGCTGTCAGGACCAAGAGCGAGTGAAGCACGGCTGTGCACTTCTCCCGGAGGGAAGAGCATCCCTAGAGGAAGTGGAGTCCCCTGAGAACGGGGTCCCGGAGCTGGTGCCCCATCTCCCGGGAGATGTTGCATCTTCCGAACGCATCTTCTCTCCCCGCCTTTCCTCCCCCTTTCCCAGCGCTCACTCTGCCAGGAGCAAATGCAAGCTGACAGGGCTCGGCTATTCCTCTGAAATATTTATCTGCTCCCGCCTGGAGTGCGGCAGCAGGATTCCAGACGTCCGGGGACTGTCACACACAGCCGCCCCATCCAAGCCAGCCTGTAAGGTCCAGGCAGCCCTGGGTATTCCCACCCAGAGGTTTCCAGCCCTACTGAGCCCTCGAGGCGGTCCTGGGGAGGCTGGCCAGACGTGTCCCACAGCACCCCGTTCTCATCCCGTCCCTCCCGCGGGCCGGGGGAGCTGTGTCTCCGTCCCTGATGGCCAGGACGGTGGCAGGGTTAGGTCCTTCCCTTAAACGCAGCCGGATCCGGGAGCTCCTCAGGGTGTGGGTCCGGGGCGATGCTGGACACCCGAACAACGCCAGCACCCTGGGGCAGAGTCACCCTGGGCAGAGTCACCCTGGGCAGTGTCACCTGGGCAGTGTCACCTGGGCAGTGTCACCTGGGACTGCCCCCGGGCAGCAGAGCGCAGCGGCAGGGACTGGGTAGGGCGAGGGCAGTGGAGGAGCAGGGGCAGGAGCAGAGACTGGAGTAGGGAAGAGCAGCACTTAGGGCGGGAGGGGAGCAGTTTCGGGGGCTTTATTAGAGAGAGGGGCAGTGGAGGGGCGGGGGCAGGAGCAGAGACTGAGCAGGGGAAGAGCAGTTTCAGGGGCTTTATCAGAGAGAGGGCAGCAGAGGGGCGGGGGCGGGAGTAGGGAAGAGCAGCACTTAGGGCAGGAGAGGAGCAGGTTCAGGGGCTGTGTTAGACACAGGGCAGCGGAGGAGCAGGGGCAGGGGCTAGAGGAGGAGTTGGGCCAGGGGAGGAGCAGGTTTAGAGACAGGAGCAGGAGCAGGCACTGTGTCTGGGCCGGGAAGGGACGGGCAGGGGCAGGAAGTCGGCGGGCTGGGCAGAGCCGGGGGGGCGGGCAGTGCCGGGCGCTCCCGCTCGGCTCCGGCTGCCGCCGGCCCTGAGTCAGCCCTGCCGCTCCCCCGGCCTGCCCCAGCCGCCCGGCCGGACACAGGTAGGGCTTTGCCTTCTCTGGGGAGTGTGTTCTGGGCGTGGGGGGCCCGGGACGGCGCTGCGGCTCCCGCAGAGGCACCGCGGCACCCGGAGCCGGGATGAAGGGTCCCTGTGCGGATGGGTGTGGCGGCGGCAGCGTCGGGGCGAGGCGGCATCGCTCCGAGGAGCGGAGGGCGGGCACCCACCGGCCCTGTCCCCGTGTCCCTCTGTCCCCAGGAGGTGCCCCCGTGTGCTGCCACCTTCCCGGCTGGGCGGCTCTGCGAGGCTCTGGGAGTTCTCTGTCCCTGGCTCCCAGCTTTGGGAGGCTCCCCGGCGCTGCTGAAACAATCCCAAAGTGCTGCCCCCACTTGGGGATAAGTGGGGGGTCTCCAAGGCGGGCGACTTTCCGACCCCTCGCCGCTGCAGGGAGAAATGTGCATGGGGATGGATGACGGCGGGGATGCTGCGTGGGTTTAGGTGGGAACATCCCGGGGGATGCCACAGTGCGTTTCTGAGCCCTGGCTGCTGGCTTTTGGGTGCCAGCACCCGTGGGGTCTGACGAGTGTCGGGCTGGTGGTCATTTATTAGCCTGTGCTCAAGGTGTGGTGGTCACCAAGCGGTTCAAACGCAGCCTCGGTATCACTGCTGGGGGCAGAAAAGGGGTCCCAGGCCTCCAAACTTCCCCTGTAACTGGGTGGATAACTCCTGGGAGCCCATTTCCCCAGGCAGGGCTTTTCTCTCCTTCCTCCGAAATCAGAATCATCACAGAATCACAGAACGTTTTGGATTGGAAAGAACTTTAGAGACCATCTAATTTTAACCCGTGCCACAGGCAGGGCTGCCCCCCACTCAGTCACTGAGCTGGTTTTTCAGCATGTGCCTCGAGGGAGCCGTGGGTGCCCTGTGCTGGGGCTGCTCCCCACTGGAGCCACCACCTCTCATCACATGGAGCGGGCTCAGCAGGGGTGAGTTTATTCAGCTCTGGCTCCTGGGGCAGCATTTATTGCCCACCTCCTTTCAGCAGGCGCTCTCAGGGTCTGGGGGAGACCCGTCCTGGGGAGGAGTACGTGCAGCAGCCCGGCCAGTGCAGCATCCTCCTGCACGGCCACGCCGCAGAGCATCCCCACCCCATGCGGATGCTGCATGGCCACCCGGGAATCGCTGCAGGGATTGTCCCATTGCTGCAGGCAGCCGGGAGATGGTGTTCCAGGCTTTCCAGGCCTGGATGGTTCCTGCTTCCTGTCCTTGGGAGAGCAGAGAGCGTTGGTGCATCCTGAGGGATGCGGTGTGAGGGAGCGGGTGGTCCTGGTGGGGGATACAGGACACTGCACCTGGGGTCTGGGGTGGGCTGGCAGGGGCACAGGGGTGCCTCAGGGTGGAGGGGACGCTCAGCAGCCCCTGCTGCAGACTGTAAGGAAGCAAACTGGGGATAGAGACCCCTGCAGAAGGTGAAGAAGCCACTCAAAATCTCCGTGACCTAATCTGTGCTTTCAAATAGCATTTCTATAGCAGCCTGTGGGAGGATGTGAGAGGGAAATCCCTGTCTGAGCTCACTTTAAGTGCCCTGGGCAGGTCCATGCAGATACCAAAATGCTGCCGGACTGCTGAAGTGGGTTGGGCAATGCTTGGATCCATGGGGCTGTGGCAGGAGGCTTCAGCCGAGGTTAGTGGGTACCATATCATCTCCAGTACCTTTCCCTTCTCTTTTTGATGTTCCCAGGAGAGGCTGGGCTTGTTTTGAGGCCCTGTACAGCAAGGCTGTGCTGATGCAGCCACTCCTGGGTGGACCCTTCACTCCCAGCCCTGGGCAAGGAGCATCATGCTCCATCCTCTTTCCCTGTCCCAGCTCAGTGGGGTTCATGCCCATTGCCACGACCGTGGTTTGAAGCTCCCATCTTTCCACACTACAAGAACAGGTCCAATGTCATCAGGTTGGTAAGAAAGCTGAGTGCTGGCACATCTCTGCCTGTCTGCAGGGCGGAAAACCTCCTTTTAACACAGAATTTCCCACCTGTCCCCAAAGGTCTGTTTTCTGTCGAGGAGGGATGGGACTCTCCAGCGGGCTGTTTCCCTCTGTTTTGGGTAAAGCCCATCGAATCTTGAACACACTGAACAACGAGGATCCCATCGGAGCCACAGATGGTTGGTGGGTTGCTAAATGAAACAAGGACTCAGGAGTGCAGGAATCAAGAGCCTTCCCCCCAAAACGGCAAAATAAAGAGCTTTAAATTTTCCACCTTATTTTTCTGAGCTGTATTTTCCCTTTGTTGGACCACAAACACCGTTTTGTTTGCTGGGCAGGCTTTGTGGTGGGGCGTGTGGAAGAGAAATGCTGTTCCCCATTTGGGTGGCCTGGGGAGACCCCATCTGGTCTGGCAGCAGCCCATCACTGGCGTCTCATGGCATGTCCCCCTCCCTGCCTTTGCTAGGGCAGCGTTGGCCTCGTGTCCACCAACCTGGTGGGTTCACAGAGTGGGAAAATCCAGCACTGAGCAAAGGAGGGGAAAGGATCTGCATGGGAGGGCAGCCAGCCAGCTTCTGCCAGGAAAGGGTTAATCCTGGAGCTCCAGGTCTGGTGTATCTTATTGCTGGCTACTTTGGCTAAAAGCTTTTTTGGCTCTGTTTCAAGGACATCAGGCTGGAGGATGACTCACAAATCTCTGCCACTGAGGAGCAAACCCTCTTGTCCCTACTTTACCAGCACAAGGTGATGATTTCCTGAAAATCCAAGTGCCCCAGAGGCCTCTGATTATGCCTTAGAGGACTCTGGTCAGCTGGGCTGGGAAAAGCTGCATCTAGGACTTGCTTATCCTGAGGGAATTGTGCTGGTGACATCTCTGGCATGGGTTCAGACGGTTGTGTGGGTGTCCCCAGGGTGGGGGCCTGCTGTGGAAGGCACATTGTTCAAAGGATGCTTTGCCCCATAAGTGACTCTCATCCCTTTATTCTGCAGGGAAGGAGCCAACCATCCAGCTGTAGCTCCACCCTCCCAGCGCTGCCAGATGTGCCTTCACCTTGCGCTGTGCCTGCAACCCACTCTGGAGGTGAGGAGGCAGGAATGACCCCACCATAGCCTGGGGCTGTCCAGGGGACTCTTGGGGTGATGGTGGCATGTTCACCCCAGGCGCAGGTCACTCAGGCTGGTGGCCATTCCAGGCTGGACACTGCTGTGGGCATGGGGTCACAATCATGGGCATGGGGACATCATCACAGTGAGCACCACCATGAAGTGGTCCCCTTTTATCCAGGTGATGATCTGTGGTGAGGTCCCTGCTGCCCATTGTGCTCTGAAAAGGGATAAAAATGAGGTCTTCTAGTGATGACAGTGGGTGAGGGCATCCAGGGAACATCTCCTTGTATGCAGGCAGAAAATGGAGGGCTTGGAAAGAGTTTTGAAGTTTCAGGGTGGAGTCATTTCATGCCAGGCAGCCAAATCCATCTCTGGAGTGACTCTCCTCGAGCCAGGATCCGAGCCAGAGACCTCCAGAGATGCTCACTCACTCTGTGCCTCTAAGCTTTCCTTAAAATATGGAAACAATTCCCATTTAAAGGCTTTTATGGGACTAATAACATGAAGGCAGGGCATGATGGCATGAGCCCAGGGTAGCCCTTCCCTGTGATGGTGTGGCTTTATGGGGCAGGCAAGCCTGTCCATAGAGGTTTCCTCTGTGACTCAGTTTCCCCACCTGGAAAACAGGTTTTTCTGGGGTTCCCTCAGAGAAATTTCGGGATTTTTCCCAAATCTCTCCTCCGAGGCATGGGGATGGATTAGTGAGGGACTTGAAATAGCCTGTTTCGACTGCATAGCTTGAGTGGCTGTGGTCCCCAGGGACACACCGATGGCTCATCCTCTGTCTCAGGCCATTGCTTTGGATGTGCAGTGGCACCCAGAGAGGTGGCACTGATGCTGTGCCACACTGGTGGGTGTCACACCTCATCAGGAGTTCCCTGGGCTCTGCTGGCCATCCATAATCCTCCATCTGAGGTGCAGGGTGCAATCCAGACCCAGATGCCCCAAATCCCAGCCTGTAACCTTTTCCATCCTCTCCCTGGGCTACAGCTTCCTCCCTCCAAGCGTTTCTGAGTGTTCCTGTGCCTGTCCTCATCAGCTCTCCTGCCTTGGAGTTTTCTGAGTAGGGCTGACGATATCTGGCAAGACATTTGTCCCTTGCAAGCACACAGGAGGAGTTTTCCAGCCCTTAGGCAAGGGAAGAGAGGATGCAAGAAAGAAAGGAGGAGAGGATAAAAAACACAACCCAGACGAACGAAGGGTGGCATGAAATTTGCTGACTTCACTTTCTGTGGCTTCTGGAGCAGAAGAAAAATTAGTTGGAGAGGGTTAATGCTTGTGGATGGCCCCGGGAGCAGGGCTGGGCTGTGCCTCCTTGGGCTGACTTCTGGTTTGAGGTCTTTGGGGCAGAAACACCTTTCTGAAAGTGGGGTGAGCATGGCTGGGGGCGATGTCCGTGGCGGGATCTGCTGTGGGGCTTTGACATCAGCACGTTATCATCCCCAGTCCTTCTGGGGATGTCTGTGTTTGGAGAAAGAATGTTTGGCTCTCCAGATCCCATCATCTGGACCTGGACTGACCCACCCCAGTGGACCTAATCCTCATCCAAGCGTGAGGAAGAAGCAGGGATTCCACTGTGGGTGATCCACCTCATCCCAGCGGCTGCTCCTCCCGCTTCCCACGCCCACCAAGGACCTCTCAGACTTGAAGAATCCCCTTCGTGGCTGGGGAGCATCTTGGCAGTTTTAAGAGCTCACCAGATGTGGTTTTCCCCACAGAGACATCAGCTGCCACATCTCCCTGTGCGGGGCATGAGAGGCTTAGCTGGCTGTGACCTAAATGTCTGCTTGTCCCCAAACTGGGCCTCCAGCAGGTACCCAAACTCCTGGTGCTGCCTCTGCCCTTGGGGGTGCCGTGATCCCTCTGGGTGTTCTGGGTGCTGCTGGGTTTGCCACAGGAGGGAGGAAAAAGTGCAATGTTGAGCTTCCCCCCCCATGCCAACCGATTTGTCCTCTGGGAGATTAGTCCCTTCCCAGGCTTACAGGGGGATTTGTGGCCGCTCCATCTGCTTGAGCCCAGCAGATCAGTGGGCTGCCAGGGAGGAGCAGCCTGAGCCCAGTTTGCGCTCCCAGGCATCCCAGGGAAAGGGCTGGAGCCTTCTTTTGGGTGTTTCTGACTACGCTTGTTGGAAAAGAGCCAGGCAGGAGAAAGTCATGCTTGTAGTGGGGTTTAGACCCAAGACTGTTTGTTGATGGAGCTGGTGAAAACCATTGGGAGTAATGTCGGTGTTTTGAAGCTGCTTTTTAGGCTGGCAGAAAGCCTTGAGGATGCGCCAGGATCTCCCCTTTGAGCCAGGATAGTTGCAGGGAGATGATCTTCCTGTAAATCCACTTGGCCTTTGGGAAAGCAGGCAGGCAGGTGGGGAGAAGAGCATCCCCCTTTGGGATCTGGGGAGCATGAGGGTGTTTCCTGGCTCGCAAGTACTTTTAGAGCCAAGTTTTCCTGAAGGGAAAATTGGGAGGTGATAGGGGCAATAGAGGCCTCTCCCTTCTGCTCCATCGCTCCTGTCTCATCACCAGTGGAAGGTGGTGGGTAGGGAAGAAGCTGGAGGTAGGGTGAGTTAGGAAAGAGCTTGTGACAAGTGGGCTTAGGGAGGCTGGATTTATGGGGACTGACAGAATTAGGTTTGTGGAAGTGTGGGGGGTGACACCGGGGGCTGGAGCATTGCTGAGTGCCACCCTGCTCCTGGGATGTGGAGAGCAGGGGACACGGGGAGCCTTTGCCCGTGCCTAGATCCCAGCCTAGAGCAGGTCTGGTGTGCTGCTGGACCCAGGAACGTGCTCCCTGCCGTGCTGCTGCCTCTTCCTGGGGCATGGGGCAACATGGGACCCTCCCAGACGCCCCCCTCCAGCTCCCTGGAAGCACCAGTTTTTCTTCTAAGGTGACAGAAAATCCCAGACTGGAGGTTTGGGCAGCGCAGGTGAGCCACTGAAATGTCAGCCCTGCGGCCATCCAGGTCACCCAGCCCTGCAGAGCCCAGGGGTGGCCGGCTCCAGCCCCTCCACTGCTGTGCTCCTTCCCGCACTGTTTGGTCAGGGGCACCAATGGAGGCTGCCAGGTGTCAGCTTAGGGATCTTTCCACTTTCCCTCTTCTGTGCAAGTGGACAGTGTCTCTGCTCATTAGGTACCCGCCCAGGGGGCAGATGTCAGCTCTGCTCTTGGCTTTTCTCGGCCCCTGTGTGCCCAGGCTGCTGCTGGCTCTGCAGCACTCGGCTCCCATCATGTCAGGGGATGCTCCAGCCCAGCGGCACCTCCTCTCCAAGCCCCAGCCCGGCCTGGCTGCCTCCCGCTCCTTCCCAGCAGGGTTTGCCAGGAGTTTTCGTTAAAAGGCTGGAGAATCACAGGCACCGGTGACACGGGGGGTGTGTGTGCACGCGTGGAGCTGGGATTGCTTTTCCTGGCCCAGGCAGCACCCGGGAGGAGAAGGCAGCTCTGAAGCCTGCCCTTTGAGGCTGATGCATCCTGACAGCTTGTTCACTGGGACATTAAAATCGTTGCCTCTGTCTGTGTGGAACGCCCGGGCAGGCGGATGATGGGAGCACAGATCAGGGGAGGGTCCCTTTCTCCCTGCACGGGGAGCAGCAGTGCCCAGAACCCTGGAACAAAGTGGATCCTGGCAATGTGGGGTCTGCTTTGTCCTCAGTGGAGGGAATTCCCACTAGCACAAAGGGGGCTGGCAGCCTGGGGATCAGTGCAGGTGGAGCCATCTCACTGACCTTCCCGTCCGTGGGGTGTGCTATAGATGAGGGTTTGGTGGTATAGTAGGAGAGCATCCCCATCCCACCCCCATTCCACCTCATCTCATCCCATCCCATCCTATCCTACCCCATCCCATCCGTTTCATTCCGTCATATCCTGTCTCATCCCCATACCATCTCTCCCTCACCACTGCACAGCATGTCTTCCAAAAGACCTTGGGTTTTCTCTGGAGGGTCACAGCAAAGCCAGAGGACCTAACCAAGCTCTCCATGCTCTCTGCAAAGCTTGGACCTCACACAGGTGCCCCACGGTCCCAAACATCCCAAGGAAGGTTCCTGATGGTCACAAACAGCCAGAGACTCACTTGTGAGGGAAACTGAAGTCCTGAGTTTGCAGGAGAGGCAGGGTGGGTGTTGCAGCAGGCTTTGGTATTTTTGGGAAAGGGGAGTGGTATGGAGGGGGGGATGTGATATTTGGGGTGGTAGGATAGGGCATCCTACCCTGCCTGAGCAGAAACAGGGAGCTTTCACAGCCCTGTGGGACCAGGCACAGGAACTGCTCCCACATGGAAGTAACACCAGCTCACCTTGGAGGCTGGGCATCAGCAAGGAGCCACCCTCAGCTCTTTCCCCTTGGCTGTTTTCCCCCTTCCCCAGGTTTGTCCAATGTGTATCCTCCGTTCCCATCACAGACTAAAGTTTGAGCCCCCTGGCATGAGGTGGCCGAGGGCTCTGGTGTAGGTGGGGCCATCGAGCTGTGGGTGCTGCCCAGCCCCTGGGTCCCTGTGGCCTCACAGGGATGAGTTAAGGGCAGTGACATGCTGTGGTCTCCAGAGGCTGATTTTTGGGATTGGCCACATGGATGCATTGGAATTTGTTGCATCCTCAGGTGCTTTTTTGTGGGAGCAATAGGTGGGATCTGGGCACTCTGCTGTTCAGAACTGACTCCTTCAGCATCCTGAGTGATCCTTGTGAACATTCCTGACCAAATTTCCTGATGGGACGTAGTCCACGAGGGCTAGCTGGCTGTGCAGGGATGGAGCCGTGCCCTCCCCTGCCACGGGTCAGGAGCTGGAAAGCTTTTTGTGGGAGAAGCTTACTGGTTCCTCTTGTTGGAGTCCAGGACATCCCCTTGGATGGCCTGGGACCTGAGGAAAGGAGTTTGAGCCCTGGACAGGGGGGTGTGGAGACGGTCCAGGGGGCTCGGAGACCTTGGCACAGAGCCCAGGAAAACACCGGGTTTGATTTTGGTCCATGGGAAAAGTTTTCAACATTGCAAAAGTAATTACAAACCACCAGGATGTGAAAATTGTAATTTGGCACAGTAGATGATGTAGAATTTAATAGTTTTAGAATTTTTAGAATAGAGGTAAATGGGGACAAGATGGTGGAATTTGGGTGGTACCTCATGTACTTCTTCTTCCTCTTCCTCCATTTTTTGGGGCGGTGATGGCACAAAGTAGTTAGAGTGGATTAGACCAAAGTAGAATGTCACTTCTGGTGTGGGCACTGGGCATTGGCACAAAATAGTAAATAACTAGTATGTAATAATCTGTATAAATGTTAGGGGACGTCCCATCTGTGGGGCAGTCGCCTCGTGTCCCAGCTGCTGTCCGGACCTCGGCTGGGAGCAGAGAAAATTTTGAGATACCAAATAATAAACAACACGAGAAACCTGGAAACAAACCTTGAGGACTCTGCTTTTTTACACCGACGCGACTCGGGGCTTTTTAGAGGGCCAAGGACTTTAAAGCACCTAAAGCTCGGGTGAGGAAACCCCCCCCGACACCTCTTGGCACCAATGCCTGCTCCACTTCAACCAGGAAAAAAGTTTAATTGGCTCCTTTGCCTGTACTGTTGGGGCAGCCACAAGGGGCAGGGGCTTTGGCCGTGCTGAAGAGAGGATTCGGGAGGTGACAGTGAGGGTGATAGTCCTCCAGCAGCCCAAATGTTGCTTGTCCATCTCATGATGCCTTTTAAACCAGTTCCTGAGTGCCTTGGACTGGTCAGTGATGAGGAAGGAAACACTGTGGTGTGGCGTGGCAGGTGCTGGATGGCTGTGCCCAGCAGAATTTTCTGGAAACAGCCCCACTGGAGCTGTCAGAGGGTGCTTAAAGCAGCCAAGATGTCTTTTTCAGTGCTGAGGTTTCTGCCTGGAGGCTGCTTTTGAGTTGCTTGAGGTTCACTCTTACCTTTGCTGGAGCTGAAGTTGTCCCAGCACAGCCCCAGTCCTGTGGGACACACAGGCATGGGTGCACCTGGAGGGGACCTGCACCCTGATGGCACAGAACCTCTCCAGTGTGCACTGGTGCCTCCTGCAGGAGCACGGGGGCTTGGCTGGGATCTCACCTGCAGCTTCGTAGTGGAAGGGGTGGGACATAACAAGGAGCAGAGCTGCTGAGAGGTGGACCCATTTTTGATTAAGAAAACTGCTAACAAATTCCTTAATGCTGTGTTCCCTGGATGCTAAGCCTTGCCTTGGGATGAACTCAAACCTGGGACCCGGAAGATGAGTGCAAGTATCTTCTGCCCGGGATCTGTAGGGTGTGGGTTGATGATCTGTGCTCACGCTGGCTCTGGGAAGAAGGATTGGGGTTTCCTTGCAACCACTTGTCTTTCCAGCATACCTAAATCCTTGCCTGAGCTCCCTTTTCATGGGTATGTTGATGAGACTGGTGCCATGATGAGGGTTTTCCCTTCTTACCATCAGTCCTGGAATCAGTCACCAGCAATTGGTGCTGATTGGAATAAAACAATTACCAAGGACCTCGCTGACTTGTGCCTGGGCTTCCCTGTGCTGCTCTTGGCCATGGCAGCCGAGGATGCTCTGTGGGTTCCAAGTTGGGGGGCTACCTGGACTCCTCAGGGTGCTGAGATGTGCTGTCTTCCAGATCCCTCCCTGCCTCCTGCACTGCTGACCACCAGCTCCACGGGATCCCCAGCCTGTCCCTGCGGGTCCTCCAGTGGTGAGTCACAGTCTGGGGGTTCCATTCTTTCCAGTTTTTTAGCTTTGGCCAGAGCCCATAGGACTGGATGTTGCAATTGCAGCATTTATTGGGACTTAGAATTTATCTGACTTGGTTGTCTCGCTGGAGGGCAGGGAAGTCCCTCAGAGTCCATCCTGGGACCTTGCTTGCAGGTGCTGATGAAAATTTCCTGCTTGCAGGTGACACGGGCTGGGGATGTAGCCACTACCTTGGAGGACATGGAGAGAACTATTTAAAAGAAAAAATAAAAAAATAAAAAAATTAAAAAAAAATATTTAAGAGAAAAAAGAAAAGAATGCTCCATCCTTGGAGGTTTTCAGCCCCCAAAGGAAAAAAGTCCTGGGCAACACTCTCTGGCCTTAGCACTGATGGTGCTGTGAGCATTGGCAGGACTGAAGACTGACCCAGAACATCCTGTGGCCTTCCCTGCCACTGACAGGCTCCTTCCCATGGCAGGGCAATGCCCAGGTGGCTGGGGATGGGCATGGAGGCTGCTGAGTCACCAAGAATAGGAGGGTTTTCCCTGTTAACACACACAAGGTGCCCAGCACACTAAGAGCAGCCCCAAGTCCAAGCACGGTGTCTTCAGGTCACCCACCCTGCTGCCCAGGGAATATTTTGGGCAGTGGAGAGATTTTCCTGCCCTCTGGCAGTTGGTTTATTAGCAGCTGAGGCTGCTCCATTGATTGTATTGATGGATAGTACATGCCCCAGTTAACTTATTTGGAGCAGCAGCAAAAATCCAGCTGGCACCCAGCACCCATGGCACTGAAATGTGCTGAATTCTTTCCACCAAGGCTGGATTTCTGCAGGAGGCAGGCCCCATGCTCCACAGCTGGGCACGAGCACAGGCAGGTGACCACAGAGGAGCACTGCTGGGCTGTGGTCACCGGGAAGTCTCTCTGGCATCCCAGGGATCCCCTCCTCCACAGGATGATTTCCTGTGGCTGGTGGATGCTGAGTGTCTGCACAGACCTGTTTGCAACGTAGAGAAAAATATAAGTTCTGCTTGCCTACCCCAAACACAACCTGGAGGTGATGCTTTTGACCATTCTTCCCTGACCCCCAACCCTGTCTATGTTTTATTTCTCTCTGAAGTTCACATTAAGCAGCTTTGGTCTTTCCTCTGTGCTGTGCCTTAACCTCTGCCATGTCCTGGTCTGCAGGCTCGTGCTGTGGACTGCTGGGCTCCCCCCTGCACTCAGCATGCCCTTTTCTGGTGCAGCCAGACCCTCCCAGGAGTCACTCTGGAGCTTGAGGCCGTCCTGTAGGGTAAGGTAAGGTCCTTCCCGAGTCATACAGTCCTGGAATGGTTCAGATTGGAAGGGGCCCTAAAGCTCATCATGTTTCATGGGGACACCATCAACAGTCCCCATCCAACCTGGCCTAGAATACTTCCAGGGATGGGGCAGCCACACCTTCTCTGGGCATATCCTGGGAGGAGGGCTCTTGCAGGTCCCTTAGGCTGTGAAGTACCTGCAGGGAGGGTGATGGGGCCTGTCTCCTGCATCCCTGCAGGTCTCCCATGCCACCACATCCGCCCTCACCGCCTGCTTTCTGCCGCACTGGCCATTCCATTAAAGCCAGCGGAAGAGCTGAGCTGGGAAGTGCAGAGACAGGGTGATTTTCATCAGCCACTCTGCTGTGGTGACTAAAATAGATGTGGAGTGGCCCCAGGCCATTATGTTGTCCCATACATTGACTGGCACGAATGGATGGCGGGGCAACATTTTCCATTAGTGGAGAGGCGGATGCGCACCTCCGAGGGAGAAGACAGTGCCATAAAGTAGAAATGTTGTGGCAACAGATAAGCCCGTTTCTCTTTTCTCCCATTCCTTTTACAAATGTCATTTTATCCCTGTTTTCTGCACAGAAAACGGTGGGAGAGACCAGCCAGAGCAAACAGCCTGCAGCTGCAACATGAGGGTGTGTTTTGGATCAGGGGGTGGGGGTTTCCCAGAGGAGCTGGAGGTGACTCAGTAAGGTACAGCAAGGATAGAATTTGCCAGAAAAACTGTGAGGAGGTTTATCCATGGCCTCTGGTGATGTGGTGGGTACTGGTTATGTCTGGTCTGAGGTTTCTGCCATCAACAGCAAGTGTGTTTTATTCTCTGGCTTTAGTGAATGCACTTTCCTGCACTATAAGGCTAAATTTGGGTGAACATCAAAACATCTCATAGCTCCCATCTCTCTCTGGGAAGGTCTCTGGTGTAATTTTTCTGCCTTCTCATGCTCCCTGTGCACCATCCCATCCATCCCTTCTCCCAGGTCTGTGTCCCAGCCCCTCTCCCACATCCACAGGAGGGAGAGGAGCCTGGTGCTTGTCTCCATCCAAGTCCTCCTCAAGGCTGTGGGATTCCATCGTCAGAACTCGAGGCTGATCCTCTGTGTGTGGTACCGTGACATTTTTATAGCAAAACTACAGCTGAGAGAGGCACCTGGAAGAGCACAAGGTGGGATTCTGAGCATTGTCTTGTGCAGGGCCAGGGGTTGGACTCTATCCAAGGTTGGATCCTTGTGGATTCTTTCCAACTCAGGATATTCTGGGACTTAGCACTGGAAAAATTGCTGCTCCATCTCCCATCCAGGTGGTGGGATGAGTGGTCACTGCTGATGCTGGAAGATGGAGATTCTACAGGGTTAGCAGTGTGCTCAGGTGGGAATGCTGACTCTGGAGATACTGTGGGGTGGGAATTGTCCATTCCAGCAGGGCAAACAGCTGTGACACGAGGCTGCAGGGTGGTGATGGGGGTGTGTCTGCCAGTGCCAAACCATTTCTCAGTTTGACCCTTCTGCTCCATCTGAAGTTGAAGGTGAATGAGCAGAGCTCACCTATTGATCCAAAATGGGCTGATGAGTGCCATGCCCTGCGGAGGGCTCGGCCCCTGGCGCCAGCTCCTTCTCTCCCCGTTTTGTTCCTGCCTCCCCTTCACGCCTTTCCAAAGCCATCAGTCAGAGCACAGCACCCCAGGCTGCTGACCTTGCTGGGGGGCCAGGGGGACAACATATAGGTCTCTCCTGTAGGGAGCTGTCCCGCTGTCTGATGGGCTTCTCTCAGCTGTCACTGCCACCTCTGCGCTGCCGGTAAGCATGGCATCCACCTACCATCAGCTCAGGGGTGTGGGGAGGCACGGGGCAGGGCAGAGAGGTTGATGCCCATTGTGCCAGGAGCCATATTTTTCACAGGCAGTGATGTTATCTGCTGAGCTGTGTGCGGATTCTCCTGATTTGAGGGCTCTGATGGCTTCACACGGGGAAAAAGCAATTTGAAGGGCTCTTAATCTTTAGCTAAAATGTCATATGAACTGGCAAAATGTATTTTTTTTACCTATTGGGAAGCAAAAACCTGATTTGTGGTTGGAAACTTAGAACTTGTCTTGGCTAATATATAAAAAGGTTAGGTTTTGGGGGGAAAGAAGATGATGCGCCTTCGCTTCGTGTCGTCTGTACTTTAGCAACAGATTTTTTCCTGCAGCTGAAAATAACAAACCATTTTAATCTAAGTACTGCTTGTTCAGATCTTTTAAACCAGCTTGCTTTCTATCAGCACAGTGGCCTGAAATAATTCACCCGCCTGCCTCTCTATTATATAATTATTGGGAAGATTACTGTGGAGCCAGCTTTAGCTTTGCTGGGGAAGGAGGAGGGGGCTGAAAGGTGAGGCAGGAGTTTGAGGAATCACAGCATCACGGAATGCTTTGGGTTGGAAGGGATCTTAAAGCTCATCTTGCTTCCACCCCCTGCCATGAGCAGGACCACCTTCTACAGTCCCAGGGTGCTGAGGTTTCTTCTCTGTGGCCATCAGAAAACATGGGAGGGGCAAGCAGCGAGCTGGGTGCTTTGGGCTGTGGCCATAGCTTGCGTTTGAAAATTCTAAGTGTGGAAAGTTTCTCCCTCGATGTGTACTGGTTGGAACTGAGTGCCCCTTGATCTGGCTGGAGCATGGCCCTCTGAGCCAGAGAGGCTTTGGGTAAAACCCTGCACTTTTCTACACTGTTTGGGGCCTTTTATGGCTGTGCTTGTTGTTTTGGGAACAGCGTGGTGAGACAGTCTGGCCTCGGGAAGAATCTGGAATTAGGGGCTGTGCTCCTCATGCTTCCCATGCCTGTACAGAGCTGTGGAGGGGGCACATCTGAAGGAAGAACCAGCATTTGGGACATGGTGGTGATAGCAGGAGGGGCTGCAGGTGGAGGTGGCCGTGGCTGTTTCAACAAGCTTAGCTGTCCTCAAAGGAGCCTTAGGTGCCACCCAAGGATAAGAAGGGCTCAAGCCCTTGGGTGATGGGGTGGCTGGGGACAGCTGCTCTGCAGAACCAACATCCAGATGCCCAAGGTAGATTTGGCCAGGGCTTTCAGGTGAGCAGATGTATCCCTAACATGAAAAGATGGCACAGCCGAGGCTTGGCACAGCCAGGTGGATACTTGGGTTGCCAGAAAAAGGAAGCTTCTGACTGTTGTGACCAATGGCCTTGATGGACAGAACATGAAGATGTCTGGGGGCTCCAAAAATTCCTTTTCCCTTTGCCAAAATGAATGCCTGGACACTGAAGGGCTGGTGCCTGCCCTGGTTACCAAGGGAAGGACAGGAGATGCTTGGCCTGTGGACCATGGACAGCTGGGATGTGGTAGTTCAGAGCTGGGACAAGGGGACACCCCCATCAATGGTGAAAATCAGATCCTGAGAGTAGTGGCTTGGCTTTCTTTGCTCCACAGGGTCTCAGGGATTTTTTTGGGATCCCCAAAATTGTGCAGCATTTTGGGCTTGGTGAGTGTCTGTGGGGGGACACTGAAACACCCTTTGGGCCTGGCATGGCCATGGGCTGGTGGGAGCAGGCAGTGCCCACCTGGAGCGTGCCACACTCCCTCCACTGCTCTTGGTCCAGCTTCCCGGAAAGCTGCTCCAGCAGCCTCCAGAGCAGGAGATTGTCATCTCTTGGAGCAGCTGTTTGGTGCATCAGCCAGGAGGGCAGCAGAGGATGGGAACAGCTGAGGAGGGGTCAGGAGCAACATCAGGGCATGAGATCATCTGGTTTGGGTGATGGAGCAGTTGTAACGCATTCCCTTCCTGCAGGGAGCCAGCTGAACTCTGGGACACGCAGGCAGAGCTTCAGCCTGGTCCTTTCCACCCTGCCTCTGAGATGGAGGGTTTAGCACAGCTCTCCTGTCCCCCCCGGAGGCTCTGGCCACACGTTGGATGGGCAGGCACCCTTTAGAACATGCCCAAATTTCCCCCTGCACATGGGCAGCACAGCGGGGCTCATCTCATGCTGAGATCCTTTCTCCTTCATGTTGGAAGCGTTGGCTGGTTTGCCCTCATTGCCTTGAGGCATTCAGATTTGCTCAGTGGCCTTTAAATAAAAAATAATAAAAATAAATAAATAAATCAAAGCCCATGAAGTGACGAGAACATCAGCGGTGGGTGCATCCCTCTTTCCAGCAAACCCAGGGATTTGGGAGAAAATAGGTCACGTGCTCTTCATCCTGTGCCACGTGGTGGATCTCCCAGGGCCAATGAGGTTGGGAGTCCTTCTGCGCTGAACGGCGGAATAAGAAAAAAAAAAAATCACTGGGATTTTTTTTCCCCCCCCTGTAGCATTTTTCATCCTTTCCAAACGTGAAAAGACTGGCCATCTGTCTGGATCCCCCTCCCGCCAAAGCAGCACGAAAGCGGCTCTTTGGGAAAGGTAAGGAGATTTAAAAGATTGTCCTGGGAGAAGACCACCTGCCGCGGGCAACTTTTCACACCAGTGTAAGTCCGGGAAGAATCCTGGAATGAGGCAGGTCTCAGGCTTTCGGTGTGGGTTGGAAGAGCTTTGGATGCTTAAGAGCAGTTTTAAGGGAATCTCTCATGGAGGAAATTTAAGTCTGTGGCAGCATGAGGCGGGATTATGGGAGACATCGGGACGCGAGCAGCGGGGTTCCCTTAAGTTAGCGGCTGCTCCCCAAGTCTCTCCTGGGAGAAATTCCCAAAATACTGTTGGGAAATTATTTTGCCGAATATTTTTTTGGTTTTGTTTTTTGCAAAAAAACCCCCAGAATTTGCAAAAAATTTTGCAAAAAGAATATTTTTTGCAAGTTAAATTTGACAAATCTTGCGGCAGATTTTTTTTGCAAAATCGTTCTCAAAGCGTGTGCCTTTTTTTTAGGTAATTCCATTTTACGTATGCCCGGCAGCCAGTCCCAAAGATTGTCTCTCTGGGTAGGGAAGCATCCATCTCTTCCTTAACCAGAACATCCAGCTGTTCCTAAATTCCATGATTTGCAGCTCAGGCTTTGGACAGTGTCATTTGTGTGCGCGCTTGGGTAGGAATGGCACAAATGGAATTGCCTTCAAGAAACGGACACTAAAATAACAGGGATGTTAATCGTGTCTTAGAGTGACAACATAATGAAACCCGCAACCCTGATTCATCTGATTTTTACCTTCCGTTGTTTGGTTTCGTTTGGTTTATAGTATTGGTATAGTTCCAGTATATTTCCGAATTTTTTAATATTTTTATTTTGAATTCCACTCTAGTTCCAGTATTTTTTAAAAAATATTTCTAATTCCATTCCATGTCCATTAATTTTTAATGCTATAAATATTATTTAATTGCATCCTATTTCTATTAATTTTATTTTCCTTTTGTTGGGGAAATTTTATTTCAAGAGACGATTCCCTTTTATTGTGATGCTTGCTTTTTATTCTGTTTGCCCTCAGATACCCATTTTCCTCAGGGTGTCGAAATTCTTCCTGATACCATGATGTTTCTGTTGCATTTTCCTTGGTTTCATCATCACTTTCTAAGTAGAAAGGTGAAATATTAGTGGCAAATGTTGTAGAGGACTTAAAAGTTGTTGAAATGAACCCGAAATTATCACCTCCATACTCTAAAGGAAAAATATTCTCAGGTGTTTTTCTCGTAATCTGAGTTTTCTAGAGTAGTGTAATTTGAATGTGAACCATCTCAAAAAATCTGATTTTAGTAATTGGAAATCACGTCCGGCTTAAAAATAAACCAGGAACAGTGGCTCAAGGACATTGTGTTTAAGTTTCCATAAAATGATTGACCTTTGTTTTGACAGATGCAAGGGCAGATGCTGGGCTGCATTTTGATACAGAAACCCAATGATGAATTAAAGAAAAAACAACAAACCAGACATTCTTTCCTAATAGCTGGGGTTTTGGTCTTAATACGGAATTCCAGAATAGCTCGGTAATATTTCCAAAGCTCTTAATCTCAGACTTCCCCCTTTCTTTTTAGGATTCATTTATATAAATATTTTCAGTGTTCTCAGACACAAAAGCAAATTTTTCTTCTTGGGAAATAACTGCAGGAAATGTTCTTTTAGTCATGCTGAATTAAAAGGACGTTTATTCCTCCAAAGAAAAATGGTCATTTTGAGTTGGGAACGAAAGGCTGCCGATCAAGGCAGAGGGGAAAATCTCTTCTTAAGTGCCTCCGACATTATTTGAATGCCTTCAGAATGGCATTGAAGAAGCAGCAGGAATATAGCGTGGGATGAGGGAAGAGGAGTGCTGTCGGGATTGCTGGTGGGTGGATGGAGCAAACCCCTCTGTGGTGGCCAGCTCCCTTTTGGGGTGGACCAGGCAGGACAGGGACCTGCTTATCCCCCAGCTTGAGGGATACTCCCCTGGCTATGCTGCTTGGAGGGGTCTCAAGATTGCTTTTCCAAGGGGATCAATCGTTTTTTCCAGGCCCCCTCTTGGAAAATGGGTGTTTGCTGAGGAGTAGGCGGAGAGGGCACCTTGCCTGCAGCTTGGCTCTTGGTGGCGGGTGTGGGGCACACGCCTGGCACAATGGGATGACCTCAATCCCAGTGGCAACGGAGCACTGAGAGCCCTGGCTCCTGGCTCTGTGTGCCTTTGGAGAGCAGAGGATGGTCCCCAAGCAGGGTGGCATCTCTGCCCTCAAGCCCCCCAGTGCTGCAGCACGAGGGCGAGTGACAGCCCCCATGATGTGAGCCTGCTGGTTCTCTGCAGCTGCTTTATGGGCAGCTGAGCTGAAAAGGAAATTTGAAGGCTTCCCCACTTCATGAGGGCTGTCTCCATCCACTGAGCTTTTTCCCAGCTTCCCGCTGAACACATCCATCCCGGTGCTGTGATCACACACACACACACACACACACACACACAGAGACACACAGATCTGGTATAATTGATTTTTTTAATCTGGGGGTTGCTCAGTGAGCTGGCAGCAGGCAGTGGGTGCACCCTGCTGCCACCAAAGCCTCTCCACTCCATGGATGCAGGTTTGGAGCTGGATACTACCCACGGCAGAGGCAGGTTGTGGTTTCAGTGATATCGGTGGCATATCCCCCATGGATTTTAACAGAGACCCACAGGGATGCATCACTGTGGTGGCTGTGCCCTCGCTGCCAGGGCCAGGTTTGGGGAGAAGGGCAGTCATGGCCCTGTCTCTGGCAGCCCCAGTTCCCAGTGGAGCCGGTTCATCCATTCCCCGGCCGGGGTTTGGCTCAGCATTGAGACCTGAGGTTACAGAGGACCTACCACAGGGAGAAGGGGAGAGGAGAGGCGGCTCTCCTTGATTGTAATCGGGGCTGAGGTTTAGCTGAAGTGAAAACAGATCAGGAGTGACAGTTTTGGAGCCTGCTGTCAGGGTCTGAGCTCAGTGCGCTGGCGATCCACCCCCGGATGCCGAGGGCCCTGTCCTCCTCCCCGCCAGCTGGAGCGGGGAGAGCCGGCACCGCGGGATGGGGACAAGGGCAGCCTGGCACGGCCACCACCGGCACTGTCACACACCGTGCAGCCGGTTCCTTCGGCTGGGGACAGCGTCAGGCGGGACACAGCCCTGTGTGGCCAGCTGTGTGGGGTCCCCCTATCCCATACCTCTGGCCCCACACCAGTGGGGGCTTGGCAAAGGAGGGATGGGGTCAGTCTGCATCCTGACCAATGCCCTCGGGGTATTGGGTCACTTCTCCAGGGCAGGCAAAGGCAAGAATCTCCCTTCCCGTGTCTCTGATCAGTCTCCCATTCCCAAAGAGCATCTATGGCCAGGGTGGAAATCACGGGTGTGGGATTGTGGACAAGGGGCACCGCATCCGATCAGGATTGATGGGACCAGGGTGGTTGTGACTCCCCCCGACACCTTTGCTTGATCCCCGTGTCTTTTCTGTTCTGCACCTCATCTCATCCCTTACATCCCTAGCATGGAAGCTGGGGGCAGTGGGAAGACCTGTTCCCCCATGTCTGGATCAGGAAGGGCCATGATCTGGCCCAGGTGCTTTGAGAAGTTGGCTGGCATTCATGAGAATAGCCCCAGCCTCTCATATTTCTGTCCAGCAGTGCCTGGACAGGCCCCTCCAGGGCAGCTCGTGTGCTCCAAACCTCGTCCCTGTTTCCAGGGATTAGAGAAATGGAGATGGGACCAGATGAAGCAGTAGATTGCTTTGCACTCAGGATGAAGGGATTTGTGGGCTGCCCCCTGATCACTGCATTGAAAATGGAGGGAAGTAGATTGAAAATGGAGGAAATTATTGGGATGATGCTGCCTGTGGGATTAAAGGCAGTGCAGCTGGCAGGCTCTGGAAGAGGAGGGGAATGAGGGGGGTTGTGGGATGGCTGCTGCTGAGCACTGTGGAGGGATGCTCCTGGTTGCATCCTCATTTGTTTTGGTGGATGCCCTGGAAGGTGGGTGCTTTCTGCTTTCCCAGGTCCATGGAGGGATTCTTCTCTCAGCTGTCCCCCCAGCTGCAAGGATGTTGGGAATGTGCCTGGAGCTTTTTGCAGTGATGTGCCTCTCATTTCCAGAATGCTAGAGAACAGTGCTAGAAACAAGCTGCTTGTCTCTGGAGGTCCACACAGCTCCCAGTGGCCTCTCCTTCTTTGCAAGCATCCAGCATGAGTGTCCTTTTTGGGGAGTCCTTTGGATTCCCCTGAAAAATGGCATCTCAAATCTGGCACTTAGGGGGCTGATCTTTGACTATCTCATCCCTTGAGGCGTGTTTCCAACTACGCTGGCTCCTTTGGGGCAAGATATGGATCCTTTGGAGCTGATGCACAACCCTGGCTGAGCATCCCCGGGGTATCTCTTGCTGCAAGGTTGCACCTCCTGGCTTCCATTCCTCGGCCTTTGGCTGGCAAGGAAAAAACCTTGAATTGGCCGCATTTGGCTCAGTGCCAAGGTGGTAAGCGTGGCTGTTGAACAGAGGTGAGCTTTATTTGCCAATACGTGAATATTTGGAAGATTTAAAGAAGGATAACTGGCAGCTTGGCATTGCTGTGCAGAAGCTCTTTCCCTGGATCTTCTTCAGTGCAGCTTAAGCCCCTCACTCAAGGCCTTCCCATGCCTCTGTCCCCGTGTGCTGCAGAGCCTTTGGTTCCTCCAGCCCTTCCCTGTGGGGCCATGTTTGCTGGCCCCAGGGGTCTGGGGTTGCTCTCTGCTGCCTGGATCTGCTTTGAAGAGCCACTTCACCATTCCCGGTTTCCTTCTGCTGGTCCTGCAAGTCGGCTTGTCACTCCCAGCCACTTTCAAGTGGATGGGGAGCAGTTCTTCTGTTCCTATGCACTTAATTGCATGCAATTAAGTTCAGTACTTTGCCTTGCAAAATTCCATCTTATTTTCTTCACATTGCCAAGCTCATTTTGGCTTCTTGCTCTGCTTGCCAAGAGCTTCTCCCACCTGGGTTGGCACCTGGCATTTTAATAGGAGTGTCCCTGATCAATGTCTGGGGTGGTTTTAGGGCGTTTCCCAGCCATTTTCCAGTGGTTTCACCTACCCCAGCTCCCTGCACACGTCGCAGTCACCCCACTCTCTGGCAGGCTCGGTGTGGCCGCCCTCTGCAGCGCTGCCTGTGGTGATTCCCAGTCCCACTGGCACAGTCAGGGATGCGGACGCGGAGTGCGGCACTGAAACAGCTCCTTGCCTGGTCTCTGCAGTGCAAGGTGGTGACGTTGGAGGTTTGGGATTCTGTCCCCTGGCTCGGCTTCTGCAGTAGAACCGCCTCGCTCTGCAGTGCCGAGCCCCGCGGCAGGCTCCAGGCTGGGGGGGCAATGCAGTGCTGCTGGCTCTGCCTCCCTCAGCCCACTGGGGCACCTGACATCAGCCAAGACCCAGCCAATGCTTGCTCCTCCCTGGACCATCAGCAGCTCCAATGGATGCTCTTGGCCTCTCCAAAATAATGGCTTGGGCGTGGAGGAACAGCCGGTATTTCAAGAAAAAAACTGTAGTGGATTCTTTTTATCTATCCTTTAATCTGCTGGCAGACCAAAGGAAAAAGAATTGATGTTCCTTATCCCAAGAAATGTTATTTTCTTGGCATTCAGGGTCTTGCTAAAGGCTCGAAGACATCTGACAGTGCTTCTGGTCACTGAGTAGTGTTGGACCCAGCTGCAAAGAGCATTGGCTTTCATCACCTCATCGGGGGAAGTTTCTGATGCACTTACGCAGTGTGACATTCACTGAAAACACTGTTTTCATTGGCAAGTTGTTCCAGAAGTAATTAACAGGGTGGTTTGGAAGTGGCTGAATTGTAGCATGATGTTCCCATCCCCTTCCTGCTCACCCCAACCTTCCAAAATCAGCTTTAATTAAAGAAATTAAATGAGGACACATTATTCCTCTAATGACTCTTAATAATTCTAATAACCTTGTTGAGGTGGTGGTTAAAGAGGTTCAGGCCACTGGTTTTGCTCAGGGTCCCACAATCAAAAGCCCTGAAACCAGCCCAAGCAAGGTTTTCTGGCTTTCCTAAGGACATCTAATATCCTGCTGCTATTGCATTTCCCTAACTCGTCTGTGTCTGCCCTCTGCTTGCAACACTGCAGCAGCTCATGTGAGTGAACGCGAATTCTGCATGCTGTAGATCTCTGCAGATACGTCTCTCGGGTACCTGAATTAACACCAACCTAAAGGTTTTGTCTCCCACAAATGTATCAGGTCGCAGAGATAGATGCTCTCATCCTGCTGTCCTGTTGCAGGGGGCAAAATGATATTCCAGACCATCATCCTAGGGAGGTTGGCAGAGAAAAGTTGCGGTTTCATCTGCTGATCTGCACACAAGATTGCAATAATGGCACTGCCAGCACAGCAAAGCAAGTCGTTCTCCCTGGACTGAGCTTGCTTTGGTGGAGACTAATGCCTGAGTCCATAAGTGGAGCTCACCAGATAAAGGAGAAAACCAGGAAATCAGCTGGGAATTTCCTGGAGGAGAGGGCAGGTGTTTGGCTGGGACGTGGCTGAGCCCGCTGCAGTGTGACTGCAGTGTGCTGGAGTTCTGCGTCATCATATCAGCGCAGATGTTCACAACAAGAGGAAATGGCTTCAGGATGCGCCACAGGAGGTGTAGATTGGATATTAGGAAAAAAATTTCTTCATGGAAAGGGTGGTCAGGCACTGGCAGAGGCTGTCTGGAGCAGTGGTGGAGTCCCCATCCCTGAAACTGTTAATGAGGCACGTAGATGTGGCACTTGGGGACAGGGTTCAGTGGTTGACTTTGACAGTGCTGGGGAAACAGTTGGACTTGGTGATCACAGAGGTCTTTTCCAACCTAAATGATTCTGTGAGGCTGTGATCTCAGCTGGAGGGGAGCAGGAAAATGGGAACAGGTGACTGAGAAAGAAGCCTCCAGAGATGCCCGCTGTGAGGGCCAGAGCAGGACATTTGTCTCCTGTGCTGCTTGGAATGATCACAGCCAGGGGAGAGGCAGGAACATCCTGCTGCCTGATGAATTAGGAGGGCACAGGGCATTTTTTTTTTTTTTTTTTAAGAGATGCCTAAAATATTTCCACTGAAGTTGGAGAGTAGAGAGGAGGAAAGGTCAGCCAAAATTACTACAGCTGTGGAAAATGGCAGCAGCTGGAATTGCAGCTTTGTTCCCAACTGGCATTTGGTGTCACTCATGTAGACTACTGCCCTCCCACAGCTTCACCTCCCAACAGCCGAAGCTCGCTGGTGGCTGATGCATTTCCATGTGGTCTAACAGAGTGCTTGGCTTTGGGTTTCTGCCTGTTTTTTCCTCCTTCCACCCCCATCTTGACCTGGGCAGACTGTGCTGTCATCATAATCCCGAGCTGGCTGCATTGCCGAGCTTCCCAGCCAGTAAAACACTATAAACACTATGCTGGAAATCGCCGGATTAGGTCTTAATGGCAGGATCAAGTCAGCAGGAGATGAGTGGGGAGAAAGCTCCTGCTTACACAGGTGGATAGGCAGTCCTCCTTGAGAAAAGGGGCTAGAAAGCCTAAAATGTCAGAAAAGCATCCTCTTTCCTAGCCACCAGCTTTTCTGTGCTTTTAACACGTCCATCATTTTTTAAGGGTCAGAAAACCCTGCTCTGAGTTTTGTGAAGGTGATATGGAGAGGTCAGAGAAAAGGAAACGTTTAAGCGTTTCCTCCCTCACAAGGGAAAATGCTGTCATGGGTGGTGGACCTTCTGTCCCAGATGTTAATTCCCAACACTAAATTCTGCCGCCCCTGTTGAATATCCTGGCTGTGGGATGTTGCAGTGTGCTGTAGGATGCCAAGGGTTTGTGGCTGCCTTTAACACCCGTGCTGGTGGTGCTCCTGGAACACCAGAGAGCCTGGGAAGTGTGGTGGATGTTTTCCAGGGTGGCATTACCACTGAGCAACTGAGATCTTCCAGGGTGAGGTTTTGGGGATGGTCCTTCAGGAGGGTGCCACAGCAGGGACTGCCCAGATCAGGGCCCTGCCCACCCTGCCCTTTACCTGCACAGGTCATCAAGGGCTCTTGGTCAGCAGGGCTCTGAAGGTGATGGATTTTATCAGCCTGCACTGACCAGGAGAAGCTGTGGCTGCCCCTGGAAGTGTCCAAGGCCAGGTTGGACAGGGCTTGGAGCAACCTGGAGGGGTGGAAGGTGCCTCTGCCCATGGCAGGGGGTGAAACAAGATGAGCATTAAGGTCCCTTCCAACCCAAATCATTCTGTGGTTCTGTGACACGCCTGCAAGAAAGTGGGATTTTCTGGAGATGGAAGGGGGGGTGATGGAGACTTTATCCTTTGCATTTGCTTGGTGGTGCCTGTGAACCCAAACCTTTCAGGGAGGGGGTGAATTATGGCACTGGGGCATCTTTGCGTGGAATTGTCCTCTGTTTTTGGACAGCTTGAACAAAACATTGCTGTACCCCCCACCAAAATAACTCCAGGGAGCAAAGGCTTGCTCACATGGGGCTCATGAACCCAGCGAGCCCTCAGAATGCATGGCAGGAGGAGGAGGAGGGCAAGGGCTGGCTTCAGCAAGCACAGAGGCAGCAACGTTGCCCAGCCCCTGCAGGGATTTGGGGTCTGCTCAAGCTCAGCTGAGCCCCCTGGCATCAGGGTTAGCATCCCTGATAGGATATCAGAGGCATGATTCACTGGATCCCAGCATCTGCTTTTCCAGCTCCTGTCTGGAAGCTAGTCTGGAGACCAGCATCCAGCCCAGAGCTCCATTTTTCTCCTCCTGTTCCGCTTCATGCACCTTCTCCTGTATAGGAGATGATCGTGTTATTAAACTGATTCAATACACAGTGTTCAGATTTCCACTAATTGAAAGGGAATTACTTGAATTTTAGGGATGTGTTGGTATTTGTGAGGTATCAGAAAGCATAAACACAAGAGCACCAGCTAAGGCAATTGCTCCAACCTCTAAAAAACAGGAAAAGAGAAAACTTGGAGTGCATATGTTTGCATGTGAGGAAGAGGAGTCTTCCTGTTGTTCTGGGCTTTTGTTTTCCTTTCTATTCCTTGATTACTGATTCCTGAGTTGCTTTTTCAAACATGGGGGATTACTGATAGGTATGGGGAATTTCCCAGAATTTAAGATGTTTGAACCGAAGAAGAACCAAATTGCTCTGAGAACTGATGATGACTCCTCCAGGCACTCTTGCAAAGGCAGCTGCAATCAACAGAACTGTTTGTTGTGGAATGGGATCATCCTTTGGAAGGGCATTGGGCAGCTTTGGGGCAGATCTCCCCTTGCCGTGGTGCAAAAACTTTTGGCTGCTCCCCATGCATGGAAGGAGGATGCTCCAGTCCTCCACTTGTGGTTGCCCAGGTGTGATGCTTGGCAGAGCCTGGCTCTGTGCAGCTTCCCTTTTGGGGCCAAGCTTGACCACTTCTGTCTCCTAATTCCATGTCTTTGACCTCTGTGGGGCTGCACCTGCTTCGCACTGGGCTGGAGCTGGGCTCTGTATCCACTCTGTCCATTGGGCTGGATGTAATGGTGTCCTCAGGGCTCGAGTGGGTGGACAAAGGAGCCTTTTCAAAGCTGTGGTGAACAAGGCACAACGTGATGGTGAAGAAGAAGGGGCCGAGATGTTTCTCTCTCCAGGCAGGGAATGCTCTGAAATGCTCAAAGTGGCATTTTGGGGGAAATTTTTTCCCAGCCCTTTGTCCATGAATAATGAGGGCTGTTGGGGGAGGCCTGTGCCCACAGTAATGTGTGCTTTGTCTCTATTGTTGCCATGCCTTCCACTGAGCTCATGAGCCCCCTATAAAACACTTACCTTTCACTAGTATGATTAAGAAAAGGCCAATGTAGCTTTCCTGCTCACTGGAGCATGAAGCGTGTTTAATTTAATAATGCTGATAAATCTTAAAGCCAGGAGCATTTGGCTAACACATGACCCACTTTTTCAATCAATTGGAAGCATTTACATAACAGCCTGATGCAGGGCTCCTCCTGTGAGGGATGTGGAGCTGGGGATGGCAAACGCCCTCCCTGCCACAGATCCAGGAGGAACGGGTTTAGACTGAAAGAGGGGAGGATTAGGTGAGATTTTAGGAAGAAATTCTTACCTGTGAGGGTGGGCAGGCCCTGGCACAGGGTCCCCAGAGAAGCTGTGGCTGCCCCTGGATCCCTGGCAATGTCCAAGGCCAGGTTGGACACTGGGGCTTGGAGCCACCTGGGACAGTGGAAGGTGTCCCTGCCCATGGCAGGGGGCTAAAATGGTATATCTTAAGTTCCCTTCCAACCCAAACCATTCCATGATTCTGTGATGCCTCCAGTGCAGGAGTCTGTCTCATGGCACATTGTGAGCACTGGAAATGCAGACCTCCACCTATCAGCTTACTGACTCTTTCCCACACACAGGTCAGCATGGTGTTGACCAACACAGCCAGTTACTCTTTTCTTTCATTGTTCACCTTACAGTGGGCTCAGTCTTGAAAATTCCTTATCTTACCTTGTTCTGTTACAGTCTCCCAACCCATTCCCATTGCTTTAGTCACCAGTGTTATCACCTTTTTCCTTGGAAGTATTCTCCTTTGCCCCACCATTAAAAGCACCTTTTGGCTTTACACAGAACCAGAGAATAGCAGCATGGTTTGGATTGGAAGGGACCCTAAAGTTCATCTTATTTCACCGCCTGCCATGGGCAGAGACACCTTCCACTATCCCAAGTTGCTCCAAGTCCAGTCCAGCCTGGCCTTGGACACTGTCAGGCATGGGGAGTCCACAGTCTCTCTGGGCAACCTGTGCCAGTGAACCTGTTTTGGTGTTCAGCACATTTCGTTTCTCATCCTCCTTGTGACGATTTCATCCTTTTTTTTTTTCATTTGTAACATGCAGCAGCCTCAAGCCCTGTGTTTGCACCTAGGTCATAAGCAGCCTCATTCCCAGTGAGCCAGTGTCCTTTAGCTTTATGGAATTCTATCTCCCTGCAAACCACGTGGGTTTATCCATTTTGGGTTTCATAATAACCTCTGGGAAGCGGTTTTGCATCAAACCCATCTCCCAGCTATGGTCTGAGCATTGCTGCTGTTTATTCATCCCGACTTGCATTAAAGCACTACTTGAGTACTTGTTTATCTCCTGCTTTTTTTGCTCGCTTAAGTCCCCATCTGAGCAAAGGGACAGATGCTTGTGAGCAGGATGAAAAATCTCCCATCTGATACATACTGAGGGATTAAATAAGATGGGGGAGAATTGCTCTGTATCTCTCAGCATTGCACGTAGAAAGGATGCTGGCACCTCCCTCTAGGATAGGACTGATCTCCCCATGCAGTAGGCTGCAGGGACATTTCATATGCTGTGTTCTCATGCAGAGATGCTCCTAAAGAGGCATCAGGAAGGAAAACTGAAGGGTTTGTTGCCATGATGGGGTTTTTATTTCTTTACCCCATGCCTTCAAAACATCACTGGCCCCTTGAGAGGCAGGGATAGAAAGAGAGAGAATGGAAAAGGCGAACAGCATGGTTTTGTTAGATATGTGTGACATGAATGGCTGGAGGTGGCATGGTCCACAGGCTGCCCAGCTGGGGAGCCCTCAGATCAGGATGTGTGGCAACCAGGATGCCAGTTCTGTCCTTCCCATTCAGTGCTCCTGGGGTCAGATAGACAATTCTTGGTCACTGAAAAAGTGCCACCTGCCACTGAAAAAGTGGTTCTCTTTATGCTGGTGAACTTTGGTTTGCTAGATAGGTGCTGTGGTCTTTTAAAGCCCCACTGCAGCCACTGGCCCTTGGCCAGGCTGTTCATCTGATGCCCTGGTCCAGAGTTGTTTTTTGGCTGCCCTGTGGGGTCTGTTCCACCCCGAGGAACCTGTTCTCAGAGTAGACCTTCTCCCCGTGTCCCCAGGTGATCCAGCCAAGGTGCTGCCTGTGCCAGGGCTGCTCTCCCAGCTGACGTACGTCTCCCGTCCCCTGATAGGAAATGGAGTCCAAGGTCTCTGAAGGTGGCCTCAACGTCACCCTCACCATCCGGCTGCTGATGCACGGCAAGGTAAGGGGCTCTCACAGCTGGGTGGTCCTCACAGCTGCCTCTCCAACCTGCCCAGCCCCACACACACAGCTCTGTCCAGCTGTCCCAGCCCCGGGAATAGCTGTCCTGCCAGTGGAGAGGGTGGCATGGTGCTCCTGCTTCCTCTCATTCCTGCCCCTCAACCCTGTCCCTCTGCTGGGGACAGCCTCCACCAGGTCTTCACTTCATTATGAGATTGGGCTGGATTCTCATCACGTTTTCTAATGTCACTTCCTCTGGTTTTGACTCTTTCTCTGTGTAGGAAGTTGGAAGCATCATTGGGAAGGTAAGGATGCCTTTTAATGTACCTTTGTTGCTGTTCCTGCACCTGTGGTATGGTAGATGCTGTAGTCACCTCTTCCCTGTGATGTCCTGAAAAGTGTGGGGTGCCTGAGCTAGTTGCTGCAATTGTGAGCCAGAAATTAGGAGAGACCCACAGAGGGGTCAAAGACCGTTCCCGTAAAAACCCTGTAAACCACCAGACTGTTCCCAGCTGCTTCACTGGCTGATGGCTGGGAATTTACGGTCATGTTGCTCTGGTGTTTTCATCAAATAACTTCATTAAGAGATACTAAAAATGTCACACAATTGTGGAAAAAAGCTTCCTGAGTTGCTCTGGTGTTTCCACAGTGGTTTGGAAAGTCCTGGCTATACAGGAATTAGGAGGTTTTTTGGGTGGTTTTAAAAGAAAGGTTTATGGTGGCGAAGATTTGCAGCATGAACATGTTGTCCCTGTAGGCTTGTGCCCTCTTTTTCCATCAGCATGTCCAACTCTGGGAAGACTCACAGTTGTGAATTTGTATATATATATTTGATGATTTACATCCTCATCTTTTCAGCTGACAATCACATGGGGATGCAGAGCCAGGAAGCACATGTTTTTGGCTACACATTGCCTTGTATTAGGGAGATGCATTTTGGCTAGGATTGTTTTAAAGGTGGAAGTCTTGAATTTTTAGTAATGGCTCGGCTTTCTCTCTTGTTTCAGAAAGGAGAGACTGTGAAGAAGATGCGTGAGGAGGTGAGCAACCTGCTCTGTGGACAGTTTGTAGGAGAAAGGGAGTACAGAGTGGCCAGAGCTGCACATTGCTCTGTGTGATATGTGTAGTAATTCCCAGGGTCAGGACAAGCAAGGCAGCTGTCCCCAGAGCTCTTTGGACCAGTTTTCTCCCTTCACATTCAAACTTCTATTACATTTTCCAGAATCAAGTATTTAATGAAACGTTGAAATTAAGTCACTTGTAAGATGCTTTGTCCAGGGCCTTTGTGCCTGCAGCTCTCAGGGAGTTGTCAGGGCAGTGAGCAAAAATCTTCACAGGCAGTAACCCCATGAGCTGGTCTTGCCTCAGTCCCGTGGGTTTCCTTTGCAGTAAAACATTGGAAAGCATTTCTTAGGGCCGGGATCTGAAATCACTGCAGAGGAAGGGTGGGAGTTTGGAAGGTTAGATGGAATGCTGTGAGGCCGGCACAAGTATCAGGCTGAAGAGAGGACCCGATCTGATTGCTTGGCTGTAGCTATTCCAGGACTCCTCTTCTCTTTCCAGAGCGGGGCAAGGATCAACATCTCGGAGGGGAACTGCCCTGAGCGGATTGTGACCATCACTGGCCCCACCGATGCCATCTTCAAGGCTTTTGCCATGATTGCCTACAAATTTGAGGAGGTGAGAAATGTGAGCCAGCCCATGCCTGGGGACAGCACTGGTTGGTTGGATTTGCCTAACTGGGATGTGGCCTCAGCACAGAACCTTTCACACATCTCAAACTAGGGTGGGTCTGGAGCACAAGTCTGATCGGGAGTGGCTGAGGGAGCGTGAGGACTTAGCCTGGAGAAAAGGAGGCTCAGAGGGGGCCTTCTCCCTCTCTACAACTGCTTGGAAGGAGAGTGTAGCCATTTAAGGGTTGGTTTCTTCTCCCAGGTAACAAGGGACAGGGCCAGAGGAAGTGACCTGAGGTTCAGGTTGGATATTAGGGAAAATTTCCTCACCGGAAGGTTAGTCAGGCCTTGGAACAGGCTGCCCAGGGTAGTGGTGGTCACCATCCCTGGAAGTGTTCAAGAGGGAACACTTTAGTCACCTGACCACAACATGTGTGTATGTGGCACCTGAGTGTGGCCCTGGTCAGGTACCAAGGGTTGTGCTGTGCTTTTCCTTCCCAAGGACATAACCAACTCCATGAGCAACAGCACCGCCACCAGCAAACCTCCAGTGACACTGCGGCTGGTGGTGCCAGCAAGTCAGTGCGGCTCTCTCATCGGCAAGGGGGGCTCCAAGATCAAGGAAATCCGAGAGGTAAGGCAGTTTCCATTTCATTATTGCACCTCAGCGCAGCTCCCTGGAGCTGATCCGTGGCCAAGGGGGTGCTGTCTTGGAAAAGAGGATCCCTGTGCTGCATCGTGCATCACATTGCTTCCTGGGGTGGTCTGGCTGATGTGGGAGCAGCATCCCACAGGATGCCATGGGCTGGGCCCTCAGGAGGCGTGTGCTGTCGGAGCTGGAGCTGGCTCTGGGTGAAAGCGTTCAGCTGTGGGATTTCTCCTTCCTCTCTCTTTCTGTCTCCAGTCCACAGGTGCTCAGGTCCAAGTGGCGGGGGACATGCTGCCCAACTCCACGGAGCGGGCAGTGACAATCTCGGGAACACCCGATGCAATTATCCAGTGTGTCAAACAGATCTGTGTGGTCATGCTGGAGGTACAGTCTGTAACAAAGGGGGTAAAGTACATACAGAAAAAAATCCCAGCTGGCCCCACCAGAGCACTGGGAGCTGTGGAGCATATGTCTCTTGTCCCCTTCTCCAAGTGTTGTCGGACCACTCTCATTTCCTGGTACTTCCACTGGAAACACACCCTGTGTCTTTTCCCCACCATTCTCCATAGTTTCTAGAGTCCCACACTGGAAGCCTGTCTGGTTGGGTGCCCCAAAGGAGGTGGTTTGTGTCAGAGCAGAGGGTGGCTTCAGGGCAGAGAGGGGTGCCAGCAATCTGGGACAGCCTGACCTGGTGTCCCAGCAGCACCCGGGCTGCCATGGGAAGGAGCTGGGGGCTGCAGCCACTGCTCCAAGCACCTGGTCTCTGCCCCACAAGGACCACAACCAGAATGAGGGGGAGGCCAGAGGATCCCCTGCGCTGGGGGAGCTGCAACTGAAAGCACAAGGCTGTGTTCCAGTGTGGCACAGTGGGAATGGTAGTGAGGAAGGCCGGTGGAGAGCAGAGATGTAGGGCACGTGGATATATGTCCAAGGTGCAATTTTCTGGGGTAAGTGCTGACAAGCAGAGCTGGAAGATCTCTGCCATGGAGAGATGCTACTGTATGCTGTGTGCGACTGATGCTCCAGCTGCTGGAGATGACCTCAGCCACACACCCCACATCCACACCTGCCACCTCAGGTGGGAGAAGCTCCAGGAGGAAAGCCCCTGGGACACAGGACGGTGACACAGTCCACTCCTGGTGCATCCCAGAGACAGACAATGCAGGGCCCAATGTAAGGCCCCTCTGCCTAGCTGCACAGCCCTTTCACAGCAGGAAGGAGCGCATTTCCCACTGGAAAAGCTTCCGATGGGGATGGCAAGGCTTGGCGAAGGTGAAGCAAAGCCAAATGGAACCAACTTCAGCTTGGCAGCGGCACATCTCAAGAGGGATAGCCAGGAGCAACATTACCCAGCCCTCCTGGCTGTGATACTCAGGCAACTGCACTGCTTCCAGAGGGGTTTTAGGCACCCAGTGACTCCAGGTCACAGACTGCAGCAGAGATAAGCCTGAGGTGATGCTTGCCAGGTGTGTTAAAAAGTCTTTCTCACAAAACAAGATGTGCTGCTCCTCTGTACAGCTCAGCCATGGAAAAGAGAAAAACCCACAGGTCTTGCAGTCTGACATCTGGAAAGTGCCCTGACTTTAATGGCTCACAGAGATGTTCCATATCACTTCTCAGTCTTAAACAGATAATCCTGGCTTGTCCCCTCCAAGATTTGTAATGCAATGAAAGAACAAGTAGGTTTGGGATGCTGAAGATATGCTTTGATCAGCTTTCCCACAGACAGGTGCTTAGCAGGAGGATTTAGATAATGCCTCTTGCCTAGATGTAAGTAGTCATCCAAAGAATGTACAGGGGAAAAGAGAACTTTCCGTGAGATAGTGTAATTTCTATTGCCTGTCCTTATATAGCAGTCACTGAGTTGTTTAATTTTGGGTAGAAGCAGGAGGAGAGCTGAAATCTCTCCCGATCCCTAGGAACCTCCATGTTTCCTGTGGCCTGTAAGTTGTTCAGGAGAAAACCAGGAGGGAGAACGTGGGTGAGCAGCTCCTGTGCATCACACCAGTGGCTCAGTCACTGCAGCTCTGCTCACACCTACCCAGGGACCAGCCACAGAGCAGCAAGACCGCGGAATCATTCCATCACGTAATGGTGTGGGTCGGAAGAGACCTTCAAGGCCACCTAATTCCAGCCCCTTGTCATGTGCAGGGACACCTCTCAGCTGACCACAGGTGCCTCACAGCGGCCACGTCCCAGCTTGGATGGTGATGGACCACACCAAGGCCTGAAGGTGATCCTGTTCCAGCAGTGAAGAAGACGAGGGCAGCCAGAGAGCTTGAGCATGGTGCCAGGTCACTCGTATGGGCTGTACCTCCCCTCTTGCTGATTGAGGCTCTCCTCAGGGCGTTCTGAGGAGAGTTCCTGGAGCTTAGAGCAGGTGATGTGCTTTGCGCAGAGCAGAGTGAAGCTGAGGGAGGCAGCGGAGGTCCAGGAGGCTGCTTGGGGGCCTGTGCCTTGGCAGGAGATGTCCCGTGCCCCAGGTTGTCCTCGTTGCCCATGAAACCCCCGTGTCCCCTGTGTGCTCCTGTCCAGAAACGCAGAGTTGCCTGGTGCGGGTGTTGCTGTGGCGGCCCCGGGGGCCGTGCTCCATTAGGTGCTTTCTAACGCTCTTTTTGCCGCCGTTTCAGGAAAGCTGTTCTAATGTTCTCTCTCCCTCTCCTTATCCCTTTTCCTAGTCCCCACCAAAAGGTGCCACCATTCCCTACCGCCCAAAGCCCGCCTCCACCCCTGTCATTTTTGCAGGTGGTCAGGTAAGAGCCGACCCGCTTGCAGCCTCCACTGCCAACCTCAGCCTTTTACTGCAGCACCAGCCGCTGCCCGTTAGTGCACTCAGGTTTCTTGCCTTCTGACTTGCATGTTGTCATCCCATCTGTTGTGTGCCACGGCAACTGGACTGAAAGCTCTTGGCTTAGCTCCTGTGATGGATGCTTGACAATGAGGAGAAGGGAAGGGCCAGCCTGGGTGTCATCTCTGTGTCAAGGTGTCGCACGAAGGAGAGGCTGGAATTTGCTTCACTAGAACCAAGTTCAGTATTTGTCAGTGATTGAGAAGGAGACGATTAGAAAAGCGTTGTTGAACAAGAGGCTGTCCCTCCCCTCTGGCACCTCCAGCCCAATTAAAAATACCTTTGTGTAGCTGTAATTGATCCAAGGTAGGACGGGTTTGTTGCAGCTGCTCTTCTGCTCAGAGCAGCCCCCATGGAAGAGCTGTGGCCCTCTCCCTGGTGCTCGGCTGGTTTGGGGTGCTGCTTCCCCCTGTGGCAGAGCGTGCACAGTGTCACCCCCAGTGACACTGTGGCCTTGCAGACACCATGTGCTATTTCCAGTAGCAACCCTTGGAGAGGTTTTCCTTTGTGGGTTAACCATCATACGGGTGAGCTGAAGGTTATTCTGAAGGCAGAAATCAGCAGAAACAAGAGCAGCTGAGCATGTGGCTGTTTCTAAAGAGGGAACCTGCACCTTTGCTTTCTCCTCCTCATCTCCTCGCCTCACTTGGTGACCAAAGGCCTGCCTGTAGATGCCACCATGCTGTGGTGCATCCTATCCCACAGGGGATGTACCTTCCCAAGAGCTCCAGCAGCCAGGTAGGGCCAGCACCACAAAACCACAGCTTTAACCACCCAGAGCAGCTCCACATGAGTTATTTAATTTCTCTCCAACCTTAATAGAAGGACAAACTAAGACCAGGAGCAAAGCCCAGAGCACAGGCTATTTCAGGCTGAATTAGTCATTGCCAGGATCAGGACTGTGTCACTCCATCTGAGCAGCTGTCCTGGAAAAGAGCTTTGAGTCCAACTGCCTGGTGAACTGATCTTTTCAAAAGGGAGAGTGAGATGGAGGTGGAAATTCTCCTGCTGTGAGTGGTTGGTGTCTTGGACAGAAGTAACATCACAGGAAGAGGCAACTGTCTCTGAAGTGAGAGCTCTTCCCAAGGCTGGGAGCCCTTTGGCTCTGCCCGAGGGGTGGCACGGGGCGGGTGGGCATAGGACAGCTGGTGACAGTGGTGACAGGTCTTTGGGGTGGGATGAGCCTCAGCAGGCTGAGGGATGTAGTGACCAATGGCAGCTGTCAAAGGGACCAGCCCTCCATGGGCAATGTCAGAGTTGAGCTGCATCTGTCCAAGACACCTTCCTACCTTTAATTACCTATTTGGCTCAAATTTTCTAATCAAAAACCAATGGCTAAATGAAACCACCAGGACAGGCAACTCTTCAGCCTCTGTTGCGCCCCCAGTGTGCTGGGATGCTGGTGGGCACCGGGAAAGCCACATGCCCTTTTCCTTCTCCATGACTGGGGCTTTTCTTCACACAGAGCACTTTGTTCTTTGCAAACTGTGTGGCAAATTTGCAGGAGGTTCCAACGTTTTTTCCTTTCATTTTTCTCGGCAATCTTTACTCTCTCTTTTCAAAGTGTTCTCCATCTCTTTTGCCATTTCTTTCAGAGTCATCTGAATAATGTGTCAACCAGTGAGATACATTTTGCTAGCTGGTTAAGTCCTAAATATTGGGCTCTCTAGTGTCTGGCTCTTCACCCACGCTGGTGTTTATTTTGGGGTTATTTATAAACAAAAAGAAGAAGTGTTGCTACAAAGGATGGGGAAAAATGCACGAACCCATTTGCCTGGCAGATACTTGCATGGACTCATCAATTACAGCTGGTGAAAGGCATCGCAGTGCAGGCAGCCCTCAGCTCGATGCCTTTCCAGTGCCCCAGCAGAGCACTAGCGCGCACTGGGTGGATGTAAAGAATCCACTGGGACTCGTGCACCTGGAAATACAGAGAGGCTCACGGAGCTGGCTTGCTTTTTGAGGTCACGCTTGGGCAGTGATGTCACTGCGCACCTGCTGCACAGGTAGTTCTGGTTATCAGAGAATCACAGGAGGGTCCGGGTTGGAAGGGATACTAAAGATCATCCACTTCCAACCCTCCTGCCCCTGATACTTATTTTTGTACAGCAAAGACCAGCTGCAGCCTGATCTTCCTACTCCATGCAATGCTGGCACCTATAAAAGAGCTGTTTCTTCCCTTTCGAAAGAGCCAAACTGAGCCAAAGCCCTTGAAGTCAGGTAGCTCAGCATGCTCTAGGTTGGCTGGGAGGTGGTACATCTCCCTCCTGCCCCAAGGGTTTGGTGCCCCAGGGAATTGAATGTGGCACAGGGTTTCCCAGCAGAGGGATGGAGTTCTCTCCCCATGTCCTGCCAGCCTTGGTAACATCTTTGTTTTTCCTTTACAGGCCTATACAATTCAGGGACAATACGCTATTCCACACCCAGATGTGAGTTTTACTCTAATTTTTCTTATACCCTTTTCTGTCACCTGCATGCTACCGTTAATTCACATAATATTAATATTAGCCAATAATATTAATAGTGTATTTTCAAAGTAATTGGCTGTGTGTAGTATCTGTAAAACCTCGAGTAGCCTTTTAACCTGTTAACACTAAACTTTATTACTTCTGAGGACTTGGCCTGATGCTAAATTGTTTGCATTATACAGTGCTATCCCTTCATTCTGAGATAAATCATGCTGTATGCATTTTGTGCCTCAAAGTGGTCAAAACAAGAAAAAAAAAATAATATTTTCCCTTCTGTTTTCCCCCTTGTCTTTAAAATGTTGGTAAGCCAAGGGCATATTTAGCTGCTGAGTGCTTTGGTGGGGTGGGAAGAAGCCAGAGCTCCGGAGCTTTTGTGCTTGAAGCCTGGGCAGGGATGTGCCTTTCTGAGGGGGTGCTCCTTTGGGTGATGTGGAAATTGGACAAACACCCCCCAGCGTATCTCCTAGAGGGATGGGGAAGGTGTGTGCTTCTCAATCTCACCTTGTTGAGGGCTCCCAGACCGACGTGGTCATCCTGGGTTTGGTGGCTGTCTCACTGCTGTGGGTGGCTGTCACCCATGGCAGGGCAGTGTGGAGACAGCCCCCACTTCTCCTCAGGCTCCTTGGTGCAGAGACAGGAACTGCTCTGAGCTGCTCTGGCTAAGGTTTGCTAATGCTGGGCTCCCCTGGGCTCCCATGCCTGTGGGGGGTCAGGGAGTACTTTTGTGGAGGCACATGTAGGGATCAACATCTAGAAATTACCTGAAATTACAAAGGAAAATAGAAAATCAGTCTGTTTGAAGGATTTCTTGGAGGAAAGTAGTGAAGCTCAGCTTGTGAGGTGGCCACGGCTCTTGGAAAAAGCAGGGACTTGCTAAATGTGTTTTCAAGGGGATAAAATACCCATCGAGTCCCATTATAGAGGGTCCCTCCTGCTACGAGGCAGGGGTCTGCAATGGGGCTGAGGATGTGGCAGTGGATGGAAAACTTTCTCCAGCCACCCCACCCATGGGAAGGAGTTGATGCAGCGCAGCGTGACCCTTTCCAGTGAATGCATTGGGTACTAAACCATGGAACTACTTTTTCCATAATTGAGAAGGTGGCAAGGCTGATTGATACCACGAATGCCTTCCCCATATGGGAACATTTGGGAGCTGCAGGCTGGATTTTCATTCTGGGAGAAGTGGCTTCACTGGAATTAGAGGAATCCAGGCTTTGGCTTTCCATGTGACACCAGTATACGTGTACTCTGAACAGCCTGCTGTGATGGTTAAGAAATGTTCATAATTAAGTACTCTTTGCTTCTGCTCCATAAGCAGAATATAACATAATAACCTATGTATTCAAGGTAGATCAGTGCAGTCCTTATCCCAGTGTTTTTTTGGTGCCAAGAGCTTAGTGTTTTCCTTGTTTCTGTATTCCTCTGATTGTCAGGATTCAAATGCATTTGCTGGCTGCACTCTGCCCCACTCCCAACAAATTTCCTGAATAAAGCTGTTGATACAGGGGCTACTTACTTACTCTCATCCTTACTCTCAGGGTGTTCTTTCAATGATTGGTCATTTTAAACAATGTTCTGTGCAGAATCCAGTCTAGAATGTGCTTTTAGGGCATTTTAGACACCTTTCAGTGTCTGTGCTTAGTGGATGCCTTTTGCAAAGTCAGCAGAATTTTGAATGCATTGGGCATTTGAATGTGCTCCTCCCTTGATTTTGCCCTCTGGAGAAATGCCCCAGGATAGAGGAAGCTTTAGCTCATGAGGGCCTTCAGCATTGCATGCGTGTTTTTGGCTGTTTGGGATGTGATGTGTAGCTGCCTGCCTTCCCAAAAGCTGCAACATCATAGAGTCACAGAATGGGTTGGGGTTGGAAGGGCCCTTAAAACTTACTTATTTCACTCCAAACCCCTGCCATGGGCAGGGACACCTTCCACTATCCCAGGCTGCTTCAAGCCCCAGGGTCCAACCTGCCTTGGACACTTCCAGGGATCCAGGGGCAGCCACAGCTTCTCTGGGTGCCCTGTGCCAGGGCGTCCCCACCCTCACAGGGAAGAATTTCTCCCCAGAATCCTATCTAACTGTGCCCTCTTTCAGTGTGAAGCCATTCTCCCCAGTCCTGTCACTCCAGGCCCTTGTCCAAAGTCCCTCTCCAGCTCTTTTGGAGCCCCTTTGGCCCATTAGAGCATCTCCGTGACCTCCTCTGGACTCGCTCCAACAGATCCATGTCCTTCCTGTGCTGGAGACCCCAGAGCTGGGTGCCATACCTCAGGTACAGTCTCACCAGAGCAGAGGGGGGACAATGCCCTCCCTCGACCCTGGAGGATGAGCTGGAAGAGATGGACATAGCAGCTTTTACTTTGACACCTGGCTGCAGCCATCTTCTCTCTCCTAGGCTTGTTTATTGCTCTAATTGCAGGGGCTGCATAAATACCGCTATTCAAACTATGTCTGGAAGGTCTACTAGGTCAGTATCAGAAAGGATTTTGGTCTGCCCCGCTTGGCAAAGCAGGACCCCTGTCCCAGGGCGTGGCTAGAGTGCACCAGGCGAAGAGGTTTCATCTGGAGTCCTGCCAGTGGGACCAGGTGTCATGAGGAATTCCAGAAACAGGGTGCAGCTGCAGAAAACGGGATAGTTCTGAAGCTGAAAAGCAGTGAATGCTGATATCGCTGCTCCCTGCAGGAGCAGTGGCATGCCTAGTGTTATCTGGAGACAGCTGTGTTGTGGCAGGAACCGATCGTATCACACCTTTGGCTAAAATAAGCCAAAGACAGCCAAAACAAGCACAGAGATGTGCAGACACCTCTTCTCGTGAAGTGGTGAGACCTCTCCCCTGGGGTGAGTGGGTGTCCCCATATTCTTCAGAGATCCCTGTCCAGGGATTTGCAGATGTTTCACCCCTTCCTGCTGCCTCCCTCCAGCCTCCCCTAGTGTGTGCAGTCCCGTGGGTCAGCTCTTCCCAGCATTTCCCCCTGACTGCTGCCTGCCAGACCTCCCTGCTCTCCCTCCCCGGCCCTGCTGCAGCAGCAAGGAGGTGTTTGTCCTGTCCCCCAAAAGCACTGAAACTAAAGCTCCTGTCTCCCCATTGCCAGGGCTGATGGGCAAAACAAGCAGTTTGAGTTTGGGAGGTGATGCTGTGCTGACAACTCCCTGGAGCACCCGTGAAAGTGGGAGGTGATAAAGAGCCTCCCTCCTGCTCACTGCCAGACTTCAGCCCAGTTTGGTTTGTTTTCTTTTCTTTTCCTGTCTTTTTGGGTTTTTCGTTTGTTTGGTGTTTTTTGTTTTGTTTTCTTTGTTTTTGATTTAGAGCAGTGAAACTGAGCACAAAATGTATTCCAAACAAACCAACATCTCTATAAAACTGCTTCCTGACGGGGCAGCAAAACCTCCCCGGCACAACAAGGGATACAGGGATCTGAAATACCTACTGGTCATGGCTGAAGCCCATAATTCCCCATATTCCTAACGAGCTGGCGTTTAGGAACACAGTTTATCCATCTCCCGGAGACACTTCCCATCAGAGGCACAGCACAAGAACGTGTGATGCTGGGGCGAAGTGGTGACAATGGTGGCACAAAGAGAGTCCCTGAGTGCTGGCTGTGACACCCGCCAGCTGGCCCTGCATCGAGGCAGAGGAGTTGAACTGACACTAAGAATGGGTTTTTTGCCGGTGACATACTTCAGACCCTGACCAAGCACTTCTGCCAAAGATTTGGACTTTATTGCACTATACCCAGGCCAAGTCCTTTCTGCTAATGTTTTTGCCATGTCTCACCATGGCTTCCTGGTTTGTGTTTTTTTTTTATTTTATTTTGTTTTGGTTTGGTTTTTTTCTGTTTTTCAGTTTGTTTTCCTTCCTCCCCTCCCTTCTGTTATAATTTTGTTCTTGCTTTTCGGTGTGACTTGTTGTACTCTATGACAATAACCTTCTTAGCTCTAATGTCCCTCCTACCCCTCAGCAGTTGACCAAGCTCCACCAGTTGGCTATGCAGCAAACCCCCTTTACTCCCCTTGGACAGACCACCCCCGCTTTCCCTGGTACGTACCCACATGCCCTTTCAAGATATCCTTCTCTTACCTGTAGAGTTTCTCTCTCTTTAAACTCTCTTTGAACTCTTGTTTAATGGAAATGAGCAGGGCAAGTAAGAAGTGGCAATATCCATGGGGAGAGGTTAAGGAGAGGCTTGCCTGATGTTGTGGGGGTTACAGTGCTCAAGGGCAAGCTCTCAGCCTGGGTTTTCCCAACAGAAGCTGTGAGCACCGTCCCTCCCTCCCTTCCACGGAGGAGGCAGCATCCCCTGCCCCGCCTTGCTCCAGATTCTGGCGGGACACCCGTGCTCTCCCGGCGGGACACCTGCGCTTTCCCAGCGGGACACCTGCGCTCTCCCAGAGGGACACCCGCACTCTCCCGGAGGGACAGCCGCGCTTTCCCAGAGGGACAGCCGCGCTCTCCCGACCGGAGTGGCACAGGGGGTCCCAGCAGAGGGCTGCTGCCTCGGGGCGTGGTGCTGAGCCAGGCAGGATGGCATCCCTGCAGTGGGAAAGAGTCGTGGCTGGAGGGGGCTGCACGGACGGGAGGACAGCCGGCCCCGGCGTGGCCCGAGCCTTGTTCTCAAGGCCAGCATGTTTCTGGTGACCTGGGAAGCAGATAGAGCACAGGGATGGAGGTACTTAAAGTACCGCTTGGAAATGACTTTTCTGACACTATGTTCATCATATTTTGAGCTTCCTAGATGAAGTGACATTGCTTATCTCCTCGAAGGCAAAAGCATTAAACCTGTTTCTTCTTTGCTCTTCAGGAGAAAAGCTGCCCTTACATTCCTCCGAAGAAGCTCAAAATCTGATGGGCCAGTCATCAGGTAAAACATAAAGCTAGAGGGAAGTAAGCAGGCTTCGGTTGAACTATATTTCATAAATAGGACTGTGCCATTTTTGTGCTCCGAGAGGAATCACGGAGAAGACAGCAGGTTGTCTTGGTGGGTAGGGAGAGGTTGGGCAGCATCCTTCTCCTTGGTGTGGCATGTAAAGGAAAAGTACCTGTGCTTTGCTGCCTGGTTCTGTAACATTTGTGTATAACTGCCACAGAGCCACAGAATATCCTGAGCTGGAAGGATCAAAGTCCAACCCCTGGCCCTGCACGGACACCCCAATAGTTCCACCCTGTGCATCTCTGAGAGCGTTGTTCAAATGCTCCTCGAGCTGTGGCACCTCGGGGATGTGCCCATTCCCTGGGAGCCTGGGCAGTGCCCAGCACCATCTGGGGGAAGAGCCTTTTCCTGATCTCCAGCCTGACTCTCCCCTGGCACAGCTTCATGCTGTTACCTCAGCTACTGTCCCTGGGCACAGAGAGCAGAGATTGGAAGTGCCCCTCAGGTATGATGAGGTCTCCCTCAATGCTGTTTGCGTAACATTTGCTGTTTGGGAAGGTACCAGAGTCATCACCCTTGTTCCTGCAATTAATTTTGCATAAACTTTGCTCAGAAACAACAGAACAGTGCCTGTGGGAACGGCCACGACATGCGACTCGTAGCCATCTCTGAGCCATTCAGGGTGAGTTGCAATTTTAGTGGGACAGGACCCTGAGGAGCCAAAGCATGGCTGCAGCTTTGGAGAAATTTTGCTCTCAGGTGTCCCACATTCATCCATATGTGAGGAAGAGATTTGTCTTTTGTTTCCTACCATTGCATAGAGGAGCTATGAAGCAGGATGGACCAGACCTGGGGAACACAGCTATCCCATGCGTACCTCAAAGGCTTCGGGACAGCACCTAACTATGAAAGCAAGTGTAGCCCAAGCAAACAGACCCCACAAGACTGCAGAAATACAGATATCATGACACTGACCTGTTCAGCCATGTTTTCTGCATGCCTGCTTTGCCCTTTGCAGTCACCCAAGGCATTAATCCTGCCCTGACACCCTCGTTACAGCCTCAAGGGCTGCTTGTACATACCAGAGAGGGAAGATCTGGAATGATGAAATAAACAGTCTCTAGATTGTGGAGAAGGATATGGCCATTCCTCAAAGGCTTCGTGATGCAGGGATTGTGCAGTGCCACACCAGGTGTCCCAAGGGCTTTCAGTATCATCCATATCATCGGAGTATGGGGTGGAGGATGTTGGCCATGAGTCTGAGAAGCTTAGCTTATATTCCCTAAGATCCCTGGATGCCTCAGTGCTGCCCAGAGCCCTCACTGGTGCTCTGCTCCCTTCAGAAGACATTTTCTGCCATACCCAGGCTGCTGCCGAGCTGAGCCTTGTAACACATGGCCAAGGGAGAGGGACACCCTCACCAGAGGGACATGTCTGTGATAGGTGCAGTCCACTTCACCCCAGACTGTGAGGAGGCTCAGTGTACAGGCCAGTCCAGATGAAGTGTGTGCTGTAAAGTCAACATTGAGCATTGCCTGTGGTGTAATACCTGAGCAGATATTTTGTGCAGGTTTTGGCACTAGTATCCCTGGCAGCAATGAAGGACAGCAGAGGGCTGCCTGCTGGAAGATCTGCATCCTCATTCCCTGCATTTCCTCTCCTCTCTTGTGCTCCCAAGTTAAAAATCTGGGGAGGAAGCCTCCTGCAGGCAGACAGTGAGATGTATCTGGGAAGGCACATTCATGAAAGCACAGGAAGTACAGTGTCACATAATCGTGGAATGGTTTGGGTTGGAAGGGCTCTTAGAGCCCATCTTGTTCCACCCCCCTGCCATGGACAGGGACACCTTCCACTATCCCAAGTTGCTTTAAATCCCATCTACCCTGGCCCTGAACACTTCCAGGGATGGGACAGCCACAGCTTCTCTGGACAACCAGCACCAGGGCCTCCTCACCCTCATTTCCTAGCATCCTAAGATCAGGCATGAGCACATCAGAGATACCCAGAGCTCCTCTTGGTCTGTGTTGAGGCCCTCCATGGAAATATGTGAGGAATTGGGTGCTGCTGCTGTCTTGTTTTGCAGGAGCCTTGCACTTCCAGTCTCCTTGCTCTTTTTCATTCTGCACCTCCTTAACCACCCTCTTTCTGTGGATACAGATCTGACAGTCTCTTCTGCTCTTACTAGCCTTCATCAGTGGTTTATATCATAAGGATAAGGAGGTTTTTTTGCCCTATTACTGCAAATCCCTGTCAGGCACCAGACAGCTTCTTTTTACAGATTTGACACGAGATGTCCATGCTTTGGCGCTGAGGTGATTTAATATGGGAAGCCATGGGAGAGGCAGGCTTTGACCTAGGAGCACTACAGCATGGTGTCCTCTTACCTCTGAGCTGCATTCACAGGGCGTCCTGCTGGCTCCAGCCATTCCCACTGTGGAGGAGAGAGCTCTCCCTGATCCAGGAGAGAGTGGGAGGAAGCAAGCCACTGCCTTTACTCCTCACTGTGTAATTTTGGAGAGAAGAAGGGTCTAAATACTGCTCATCTTGCTTTTCCTTGGGGATAAGAGGGACAACTGGTCTTGGATCCAGCTAGGTTGCATGTCTTAGCAGTCTGGCTCAAATTGAGCATGAGAGCCTGTGGGGCTTAACTTGCAGAGGACTTGTGCCACTGGATCCCTCAGGGACACCAATTTTGGGGCACCAAGCTGCTGTCACACCCCAACGGCTCAATGCTGCTGCATCCAGAGAGGGCTGGAGGGTGCATGAACAGCATTCCTGTGGGGCTGGTAGGTGTCCCTGCCAGCATGCTCTCTGCTGCTGTGTGGGAAGGTGCTTCATCCACCTCTCTTTGCTGATGCTGGAACCTTGCACCTTCCTCTGAAGCCATTCCCAGTGGGAGGATGAAGGGTGAGAAGCGAGGCACTCGTGGGCTGCAGGGAAGGTGACACCCAGCTCCAGCAGAGTCAGGTAGCAACTGTCTTCCTCCTCCTTGTCCCAGAGTGTGTGTTCCCCTTCCCCTCCCAGCCCGGAGCAGGACGCAGCCTTGGCAGTGTTGCAGGAAAGCAGCGGAGCTCCATTGCATTGCCTCTGCCAGCTCTAACCATATTCCCTTGCATCTGCCCAGGTTTGGATGCCAGTCCCCCGGCCAGTACTCATGAACTCACCATTCCCAATGATGTAAGTAAATCCAACTGCTTCCTTGGCATGTCCATGTTTTTGTGTGTATATACGCATACATGTTCATATATACGTACATTTATCTATGTGTAAGCTGCAGCCACTTGGTTTTGTTAAATATATTTAGAGATGCCCCTTCCCCATGTCCCCTCATCCATGTGCAGTCCATTGAGGATCAACCTGCAGCACAAAGCGCCCGTTGGACTTTACCTCATCAGTAGGTTCCCTGGGTACAATCCTTAATGCTCTATTGCCCTTTCCAAGTGAACCCAGTGCTCATGAAATATGCCCAGTTGACAGCACTGGGAACGGGACAGAGCTCCTATGCCAGTCCTGATTAAACTCTTAATTGCTTAATCAGGCCGTGGCAGTTCTGAGATGATATTCCAGCTCAAGGGTAGTGACTGGGTGGGGTGGTGGAGAAGAGGAGGTAAGTAAGGGGCATTTCCGATGCCACAAAGTGCCACACGAGTCTGAAGAACAGTGCATCTCAGTACTGCTGGCAGGCAGCTGTGGGGTCTGATAGGTGGAAGCTTTGTGGTAACATGGGTCCTGGGCTGGGATATTTGCTGGGAGGAGGCTGGAGCCATGCTGGGTGGGCAGGAGGTGGGATGGAGAGCACGACAGAGCCAGTACCTGGATCCATGAGCCTCCCTTGCTTTTGGATTGCCTTCTGTGGATTATGACCCAGTCTGTGCTCAAATCAGGATGAGGGCAAGGGAAGGGATGACATCCAGTCTCTGTTCCCATCTCCATCACTGACAAGCACCTTCAGCCCATCCTCGTCAGGAGTCTCTGGATGGGGTCTGGCAGCTGTTGCTCCTTCTCCCTGCTGTTCACCAGCAGCCAGCAGAGGCAGGAAAGGGCAGCTATCCCAGCTGCAGCTGCCGGGCACCTCTGCCAAGACCTGTCCCTTGAAGAGATGTGGCAAGATCCTGTGAGCACCTGCTGACTGAAACCCTTGGACATGCTTCACCCTGGGCCAAATCACCATGGGAGGGATCTGCAGAGGAGCCAGTGGGGACTGATGCCAGATCTGCTTTGGTCCACTTAGCAGGTACCGCTCTCCAGGAGGCTGCAGGGAGCTCTGCAAGCACTCCTGAGGTTCCAACAGCCATGTCTGCTGCGCATGGAGGACCATAGCAATGAAGACATCTTCAGGAATATAAAGACACCCCTTGCAAAAGGACTCACATGAGAGGAAAGGATGCCAGGAGACATCTCCTCTGAGAACTCAGGAGCGCTCGGAGCATTCGCTTGGCAGAGACCCACCTCTCACTAGACTTGGGAGATATTAGATGTCATCACCTGCATCTTGAAAAGACTCCTCCTTAGCTCTCCCCACTGTTCTTTCAAAGGCTTTTAAGCACCCTCTCAGGAAGCAGGGAGCAGGTCTGGGTTCCTTTAAGAGTCACCAGGCATGTTTTAGTGGTGTAGCTTGGAGTTGTGCTGCAGTGGAAGGATATCTGATGATAGCCATCTTGCTGCTCCTCTAACTGTCGGGAGGAGCTTGAATTGGGTGTAGCTGAGCAGCTGCCTAAATAGTTTGGCTTCCCAGGTGTCTTCAGCAGATTTTCACTTGCTGAAGCATCTCGGAGTTATTTCTGTGCTGTGAAGACTAGGATGGGCTGAACATCCCCCCACAGACCATGGGACAGTGGATACTGTTCCAGTGTATGTTCAGGTCCATAAGGGAGAAACCACCATGGGAGCCCCATGGTCTGACAAAAGGATCAGGGAATATTTGGAGGAGTAATCATCTCTACTTTAACCATGCAGAAATCCAGGAGCTGCCAAGATGAACATCCCATGAATAAAATGCCCTTGAAACCAGCCCAAATGGCCAAAAAGGGTACGCAGAGCACTTCATGCCTGTGTTGGTCAAGCTGGATATCCCCATATGTGTTACCAACCTTTGGAGATGCTGTGAGGGAGATGCACAAATGAAGAAAGACCACTGAAGAAGTTCAAGCCGCTGAGGACCATTGGGGAAATTCAAGCCTCCAGCTGGCTCTGATTTTTTTCACGAGTGTGAAAGATGCATCCACCTTTTATGTGGGTGCCGCAGCTGTATGGTGCTCTCCTGTGCCTGCTGGCAAGCCACTGGATTGCACCAAAAGAGCTGGAGGGGGTAGCAGAGGAACTGAGGTTGTCCTGGTGGGATAGAAGGAATGTGGGATGAGGTCACTGCACCAGCTGATGAGGGGTCTCATGGGGTTGGCCTGTCCCCAGGGAAGGCAGCAGGCTTGTTTCCTTCTAGTAACGTGTCCAAACCACCTTTGGGTTTGCTGCGACTGGCAAGGGGATAAGTGCTTGCAAAACACTGACCATTCATTAAACCATGAAAATTATTACTACTGAATGAAGCCCTCTGAGGTGCTGGGCACCATGTGCAGATAATGGAGATTCTTCCCCACGAGGAGCAGAACAGAGCAGGTATCTGGGTGTGTCCTTGGAGGACTGTGCTCACATGCTGGTAGGATTCACCCCAGGTTGTCCCTCTCCTGTTTTCATGAGCATTAGGGTCACTCTTATCCCAGATGTGCTCGCATCCTGCCAGTGACTGTCAGAGCTGCCGCTTCTCAGACGTTCCCTCCATGCTTTCTTTCCTAGCTAATAGGCTGCATAATTGGACGCCAAGGGACCAAAATCAATGAAATTCGGCAGATGTCGGGAGCGCAGATCAAAATTGCCAACGCCACGGAAGGGTCATCGGAGCGCCAAATTACCATCACAGGAACCCCTGCAAACATCAGCCTTGCGCAGTACCTCATCAACGCCAGGTGAGACCCCCCCCGCCGACCTCCACCACCTCCCACCAGGGCTGATCCTGTCCTGCCAGTGCGCTGGGAGCAACCTCTGCTCCCAGTGCTGTGGGCCAGCGGGGCCTTCCCAAGGCCAGCTGGGATGGATGGTGTCTTGCTGAGACCTCTGAGCAGGGACCAGACATCTCCAGCAGGACATCTTCTCCCAGCTGGCACTTGGGGTGGGGGCCAGGAGCCACCATGCTGCTGGTGGAGTGGCTGCAGGTTGTGCCGGGCACCTGCCCTCCCACCACCCTCCTCAAGGATTTTGCTCGTGGGTGGACAAAGTTGCCACCATCTTTGCCTGTGGAGCAGTTGGGGGACGGGGACAGGAACAGAGCTGAGGCAGTGACAGGGAGGCATCACTTGGGGCCTGCTTGCTGGGATCCCAGCATCCACTTACTGCCTCTTCCACGTGCTTCCAGGCCTCCCAAAGGCTTTCCTCCATTCACTGAATACAGTCCAAAAAATGCAAGACACGGGAACGGCCCGGCTGCTTCCTTTTCATCGTAAGAAGCTTGGCACTGCAGGACTTCACGGGGGCCGAGGGTTCCTGGCACTGCCGCCCGCTGGGCGGAGGCGCAGCCCGTGCCATGAGGGCCAGGGGCTGGTGAGAGCCTGCGAGGGCGGCGTGCAGGGCAGGCAGAGCTCCCTGAGCTGGGGACCTGCTCTGTGCGCGCAGCCAACTGTGTCCAGTGTGCTAACTCAGACCCATTTGCCTGTATCTGTGGACTCCTGGGGAGTGAGTTTAAGGGGATATACAGGATCCTCCTGGTAGCTTTGCAGCCGCGTGGCAGGGCAACTCAAACGGGCCCATCCACCTAGACAGGAGAGATGCCGTGCCAGCCCTGGATGCCCGCGGGAGGCAGGCTGCTGGCAGGGCCCCGAGGACGGGGGCTGCTGGTGGCGACTCTGACATTGTTGGGGTGTGGGCTGGGAGCGCCGGTGAGGTCTGTATGTGCTTTCTCCTCCTTGCACCTAACCCACCCTAGCCCCGATCCGCAGCAGACCCCTGCCATCGCATCCCGCCCTGCTCCCCCGCCGCCCATGGCACCTCTTCCCCTGGGTGAGGGATGGGGTCAAGCCCCCGCCCGCGGACATGGCTGAGTGGCTTCCCTGCAGATCCTTGCCAATCCCTCCCCACCCTCTGAGACGGGAGAGAGAAAGAAAAGAAAAAGAAGCAGCTCCTAGTTGCTGAGAAGGGCTGGCTGAGGTGCCCCCCTGTGCAGAGGTTACCTGGTGGGGCAGCAGGATGGGGCTCTCCTCTCCCATAGTTTACAAACCAGAGCAAAACGAAGCAGCCGGGGGAGCTGGCACAGCTGCCTGTCCCCTGCGGGAGGGATGCTGCTGGAAGAGAAGTTGTTCTCTGGGATGAGCCCTGCCAGAGCCTCTGGTGGGTGACACCCCTGCCACGACACGGTGATAGTAAAGGGCACCACCTGGCCGCAGCAAGGAGAGGGGAAGGCAGCCAGCCTGGCTGGCTGTGTGCTCCAGGCCCCCGTGCCCTCCACGGGGGACCCCCGGCCCGTCCAGTGATGCTCCGTCTGTGCGGGGTCTTGGCAAGAAGAGGAGCGCTGCCCGCAGGGTCTTCATTTTCTTTTCTGCTCCGGTGATTAAGCGCTTGTTTTTTGTCTCCCCCCCACCCCTCTCTCTGCCCCTGTCTATTCTAGGCTGACGTCTGAGGTCACTGGAATGGGCGCACTCTAATTTCCAACCCACCATCCTCCACTCCGCACCACCCGACCCTCTCCAGCCTCCGGCACTCCACCCAGCCTGTACTGCCTGTACAGACATTTACCGTCTTCCCTTTGCTTCCACAGATACTCTTTTCTTTACTAACAAATATATATATATATATATATAAACACGCCCGCGCATATGCACACAGTGGAACGTTTCTTTACAAGCTCTTTACTCTGTGCTCCCGAGGCTGCTCCCAAACTCTTTGGTTATGGTCCTTGTTTTCAGCATTATGGTGTTAATTCTTCATCTGCTTTTTGGGGACGAGGGAGGAGGGAGGGGGGTGTTTGTTTCTTTCTCTCACTGGCGAGACTTCAAGAGCTGGCGGGGTCTCTTGTGTCAGTCTAGCGTAGCTACCTACACATTTGAGTTGACATTGGCGGTACTTTCTGTAGCCTATGGACATACGTGATGCCACCCAGAGCTGTGCGTACTTCAGATGACTTAACTTTCCTCACCCTCCTTCCTCTGGTGCTCCCCCTTGCTTGTCCTGGCTCACCTTCACCACCTCACGCCCCTGCCCTCAGGGTAAGGGCATACTTTTCACCCGCTGTTATTTGGGAAGCAGAAGCCAAATATGGGTTCAACCCGCAGGCTTCTCTTTTGGAACATGGCATGGTCCAGACAAGCCCTTTTTCCTACTAAACTAAGGGAATCACACACACACACACACATTTATACACGAATGCTCTTTTTTTTTTTAACTAATGGGCACCTGGAAGTAGGAAGGACTCAGCTGTATGGGATTCACACCCCCAGGGGCCTTTGAAAGCACTCTTGGCAATCCCCCACGAGCAAAACCTTTGGATGATAGCTCAGGAAGCTCTGTGAGCAGGCTGTATTTGTCACTGTTTATGTTCAATAAATGTCTGTGCAGCTCTGGTACCGATGGGCTCCGACTGTTCTTCTCCTGGGTCGCCCTGACAATGCCAGCCCCGTCCTTCCTTCTGCATCTTTCCACACCTTTTTAGTTGCTTGGAGGGAAGGTGGGAGTTGTATGCAAGAGTTCTCAGTTTTTAAATTATTATCATTATTGTTACTATTATTATTTGTCATCACCATCATAAATTTTGTTTGTTTCATTTTTTTTAGATAAGGTCCCCATGACCAATGCACTTCCTGAGTGATTCCATGCTTTCTGTTTTTCCTTTTTTTCCAAAGGGAGAATATTTGGCTTGCATAATCCTTTGGTTTTCCCTGGGATTAATTTAAAGGTTACAGTGTGACAAGCTCCATTTCTCACTGCCCCCTTGTCTGGACGGATCTGCCATGTCTGTATCCTACACCCTTCCTCAAGACCCTCTCTGCCCAGCCCTGCCTTCTGCTTCCAGGATTTTCTTCTCTCTCCTACCTCTCCAACAGGAAAACATATGTTTCCCATCTGTTAATTCCTGACTGTCCCTTTTCCCAGATTGCAGATGAGGGGACCATGGTACACCATGTCCCCAGACAGCTGCAGCAGCCACACAGTACATTTTTGCAGTGTACCACATGAGAAATACGTTGTTTTTCCAGGTGAACCCCAAGACTTCCTGGTCTTTTCCTCTCTTTGACCCTCAGTACCAGCACTGACAGCTGGTACACTGGCAGTACCACTGACAGCTTCCCACCCTTCTCCTGCCAGGATCCTAGGTCAGGGATCCCAGGTGATGCTACTGCATTGTTGGAGCCAGGAAGGGGCAGGAGGCTGTGGGCTCCAGCAGGGAGCTGGTGGGGATGAAAGCCCAGCCCAGGAGCCCAGAAAGGTGGAGGTGGTGCCACTCAGCATCAAGGTTTGCTCTGCCCAGTTGTCCCAAAACCTGAGCATGCTCAGCTCTGCAGAGCATTCCAATCTTCTGTGGTTGAAGGTGCTCCCAGATCCTCCATAGGGTGCTTTGCTGCCTGTCTCCAGCCCCATGCCCTTCTCTCCCTGGCACTTTGGGTTCAGCTGTGCCTTTTGGGTGGCCCAGCAGCCACACAGGCTCAAGAGCATCTCCTGGATCCAGAGGATCCACCATGCATCCAGAGGAGCACGGGTGCTGTGGGGAGTGCTGACGGGCTCAGATGGAGCTGGCAGCCTTTCCTGGCACCTCCCCTTGTGTATTTCTGCTGATGCTGAGGATGGAGGGAGGCAGGCACCAAATGAGGCCTCCTCCAAGTCACTGACTGGCCAGCAAAGCATAGAACCACCTGCCAAGGTGGCGAGTCAGCTGTGGGCAAGGGGCACTCCTCATCTTCTCCTGTTCCTCACTCTGTTTTAGACGAAGTGTTTTTTCTGTTGGAAGAATGAAATATCTGTGTCTGAGACCCAGTGAAAATAACCACCCCGGTGCCCTGGGGTGTGAGCCATGACAAAAGCTCCACATCCCACTGCCAGCACCCTCTATGGCAGCCTGGGGTGCTGCATCCTCGGAGAGGAATGTTACATGGAGGAAGCCAGCCCATCCTGCCATTCTCAGCTCTTCGTGGGGCTGCACAAAAGCTGGAGCACAAGAAGAGTTTCTTCGCGAGGTGACGGAGGCACAGCAGCAGCAGAATCACAGAGTTGACCAAGACTGAGAAATCCATCTCAGGCCAACAGGGTTGTGGGATTCGGATACCTGGGGAAGGCTGGGGAGTGTGCCAGCATCCTGGACACGGAAACGTCTTTGTACAGTGCCTGCAGGTCACAGCTGCCCTGAATTCCTCTGCTCCCTGTGCCATTCCCCACCTCCACTGAGGCAGCCCTGCCCAAAATAGCAAATGCCAGATTGTGTCTGCCAGATGCAGCTGAGCTCCGAGGCTGCTGGAGAGGGGGAGCAGACTGCAGCAATACCTCTGCACCCATCCCCATGCCAGCAAACTCACTGATAACACCTCCCTCTGGGTACTATCTCCATCCCCGCCTGTGCCAGGCAACCATCACCCAGCCAGGCTGTGGAAAAGCCACCCCAGGAATTGATGGTGAGGGAGAAGAGGCTGGATATGAGTGTTGGCTCTGGCATCAGGCAGGTGTCTGAGACATCGTGTCAAGGCTTCTGCTGCCACAAGGGTCTGTGCTCATGGGAGTGTTCCAGGGAGTGCTGGATGTGGCCACAGGGGAACAAAGGCTGGTCCAAGCAGTAGCGGTCACCTGGGTCACCTCACAGGAGCACTGCACAGTCATGGAATCACAGAATGTCCTCAGCTGGAAGGGATCCACAAGGATTATCAAGTCCAGTTCCTGATCCTGCAGAGGGCAACCTGAAGCATCCCTCCTTCTGGCATTGCCTTTGACTTCACAACTTTTCTTTGGGGGGTCACATTGCCAAGGTTATTTTGCAAATTTAAAAAGGAAAACAAACCCAAGAAAACACCTGCAGTGTTATGTGGGAATCAGCTTATCCATCATCATCTGGGCTTGAGCGAGGTTTGGAGAAAGGTGTTGAAACCATTGCAGCATCTCCTGGGAGCACGTTGATGACACCAAGGATAACAACAAAATCACAAGGAACGTATCAAACTCAGCTTTGATTTCTTTGGGATGACTCAAAAGGAGATTTGCCATTTTCTTTGGAAGGAGCCTCAGTGTATTGCTTTGATTTGTGATAGGTCTTGGGTTTCCATTTGGGATTAACTTAAAAATACTGTGGTGATGCATCCACAGCCATGCCACTGGGAAAAATCTCTAATATACTGGAGTGAATATTCAGTACAAGGTGAATGTTAATCCCAGTTAATCAACAGAATAGCTTTAATACATTGGTTTTCTCTCCCAAAACTATCCAGCCAGAATGGTTCAACGTTTCTGGAAGCAACCAACTCAGTCAATCTCTTTAGGGATGAGTTATTTACGGAGGATATTTTGACTTTGACTGGAAAGTATTGGTCCAATGCCTCCCCCTGCCCCTGGAGTGTTGGGGTCTCCATCAGAGGGGCCAGTTGATGTTGATGCTCAGCCCCTTGGCCTCAGCTGAAGGTCCTCACTCCCCCTGCATATCCTTGTCGTGCTCCCAAAATTGTTTGGAGTACTGTTTTGTACTTTTTTCCCCCGCCTAGACTGTATTTGCAAATCTAGTACAAAATAAGGCTGAAAAAAAATAGACCATTTCCCCTAAGGGAAAGTGACTTTCACCGGGGAGACTCTTTAAATTTCATAGTCTCTTTGAGCTGTCATTCCGGCGATTGTTATTGTATCCATGCTAGTCACTTTTAATTATGCTAATTCCCGGTTTATGCTCCATTAGCAAGGGTAATTTCCTGCCTCTGCCCGCACCGGAGGTAGAGTTTCTGCGTGGTGTGGCAGGGATGAACGCTCCATCCCGTTTTCTCCTTGGCCACAGCGATGGAAGGCATTGCCCCTGGCCGTGCCTGGCTGCAGTCCCCGGGGCCGTACCCGGTCCTCAGCCCTGGGCTGGTCACTAGATGTCCCCATTGCCCAGCTTTTCGTGGGCGCATCCACAGCCGCGCCGGGATGTGAGCGGCACTGCGATGTCTGCTTCTTCCAGCCGCTGCTCCGATGCGTGCAGAGGATACCCCGCGCTGCTGGAAAGGCTTCTGTGTGTGTGTGTGTCCCTGACACTGGTGACACACAGGGCAGTGACATCTCGCGGGCGGGTGGCTCGCACCGTGTCCCTCTGCAGAGGTGGTCCCATCGGTGCTGGGACCTTCATGGAGCCGGCCCACATGACCAAGGACGTGTGGCCAGCATCTCCTTGGCCATGGGCGGCACAAGCCACCCCCTTATGCCGGCCCGAGCCCACTCGGGCTGGCAGAAGGACAAGGTTTTGCTGGAGAAGCCCCAGGGGCCTCCATCCCTGTGGTCCCCAGGGAGGCATTCCCAAGCTGGCTGCTCTGTGCCTTGGCTGGCAGCAGAAGCTGCTGGAATGACTTGCAGAAAGGTCATAGTCTCCGTGTAATACCCCTGCTCCCGTGCTGGATGTTGCAGGGAGCTGGGGCTCTGCTGAGAGGGATATTTTTGCTTTCCCTTCAAAAGGAATGCAGCTGCACATCCTGATCTGTTGTGCAGCGAGCCCCAGGCCCCTGTCCAAAGGGTAACGTGGCAGTGACTTTAAGGAAGTACTGAATGTACCAGATGTGCAACTCCCTCCACTCCAGATGTGCGGTCCCCCTCCCACTCTGCCCCAGCACCCTTGTCCTGCAAAGAGGAAGATGAGACTCCAGATTGCTCCAAAAGCGTCCCACCGACCAAACACAGCCAAATGCAAAGCCAGACTGGCTCTGGATTCCCACACTTGTGTTTAGGCAGTTTAACTGCAGTCACGTCTCTTCCCAGAAATGATGATCAAGTCCACTCTGCACACGGGGAACAAAACCAGCCAGGGGATGGGGATGAGGATGGAGCCGTGGGAGAAGGCTTTGGGTGTGGCTGATTTAGGACACACGTGCTGTTTCCAGTAGAAACTGCTTTGATCTTGACAGTATAGGTTGGGATGTGCGTGAGGACTGGAATGTTTGGAGCACACTTGGAGTGCTGTGTCCTGGTTCCTGGCAGGCAGTGTCACTATTTGTCCTTGGAGAAAGCCTGTGTCTGAGGGCATTTGTGTCTGGGTTGAATGGGATGAGTGGCGCTTGGCTCAGGAGCTTCTCCAGGTTTTGTTGTGTCCAATGGGACCGAGTGGCACAGGATGCCCCACAGGCGCATGGGCACAGCGCAGATGTGAGATGCTCTGTGGCAGCGTGGGCACAGTGGTGATGGGCCAGCAGCAAGCTGGGAGCATGGCCAGGCACACAGAGCACTGAGGGATGGGGCGGCATCTCTCCTGAATTAAGGATTGCGTGCACAGCTTGGGGTCAAACCACAACAGGTATCCAACAGGATTTTCCCGTGCAAACGGGAGCAAGCCATGATGTGCTCACCCAGAAGCAGTCACTTAGGGGTTTGGAGAATTTTTTGGTAGGAGGACGTTGCAGTGATGTAACTTGAGGCTGCTGCTGCAGCTGCTGGTGCGGTTTTCCCAAGGGACGCTGCTCTGTGCTACCAAGCATGTAGCCACACTCCCACATCTCTTACAGGAGTGCTGCAGAGGAACTGTCAGTAAAAAAGCCAGTTAAAAATGCAAACACAGAAAAATCTCCAGCTCTGTGCTTAAAACAAATTTTCAGTTGCAGACTAAAATTTATTCTTTCTGCAAGTAGACCTGCTCTTCACATATTTTGGGCTGAAATGTGATTTCCAGCGGCACAGGGTGGTGCAGTGCAGAGCCAGGCAGAGGATGTGTGCCTTTCCCAGTGCTCCTCTCCCAGCTGCCCGTCACCCCTAGCACAGCAGTGCCCTTGCTCGTCTTGCTGATGGGGTACCAGCAGAACCAGCTCTCAACAGTCACCATCCCTGTAGACATGGGTTTGTAGGGCAGAGAAAGGGCAGATCCTCAGCCCGGAAACAGCCTTAGTGTGTTCAGATGGCTTCTTTGAAGCTCCCAAAAAACTGCTCTCAGCCCTCAATGAGAGCCCATGAGGCAAATGCGGCATGCTGGGCAACCACTTGGGCTCACCTGGCAGCCCAGCTCGTGCTGGATGTGCTTGGTGTGAGCTCCCATGAAAAAAAAAAAAGGGAGGTTTGTTGTGATGTAGCAGAGCTCCTCCAGCTTGGCATTTTGGAGCGTGGGTGATTTCGGCATCGTGCTGGAGAATTGCTCAGGGTGTTGAAGCAGCCTCACCCTCATGTGGCCTGAGAGGCCAGAAGGCAGCCGTACCAGAGCCTTGGCTGAGCCCTAACCATCTCCCTTGCTTGCCCCCCAGCTCTGCAGACCTTGACCCCCATGGGAGGAACACCTTCACCGCCTGACCTGATGCCAGTGGCTGATGCTTGAGCCCCCTCCGAAGACGCTGCCGGCTTCCCGCGAGCTTCTCCCGCTCCTTCGTGGTGCCCTTGGGCTGCTGCCCGAGCCCCCTGCCCATGGTTGCCCAGCGCTCGCTCCCTTGGCCAGGGCAGCAGCAGGCTCGGGGGCCTGGGGCAGCAGCTCTCAGGAGGACAGCAGCTTGCAGCCAGCGTCCAGCGGCTCCCACCGCCCCTCTCTGCGCTTCCTCATCGCCCCTCACACCCCTGCCACTCTGCGATGTATTTCGTGGCTTATCCGTGTCATTGCAATAAAGTTATTGTTGCTCGAGGCTTCCTCCGTGGTGCGCGGGATGAGGCTGGGGAGTTGTGGTTTGGGCAGTGGGGGACTCACGGGGAGAGGGGTGGGGTGTTGGGGTGCCCCCGTAGCTCAAAAGCCTCAGGGCCCTCCGAATTGTTAATGGGGAAACTGAGCCTGTGGAGCAAACCATGGTTCGGAAAATGGGCCACAGAGCCCTGGCTCCACTCAGCATCAGGAAATGATCCCACATGGGAGCAGAGCTGCCAGGAGGGAGGGGGGAACGAGACAGGGGGAGCACTGCAAAGAGAATCCAGAGCGTTCCTGAAAGGCGGCGACAACTGGGATTCATTATCCATCGGGAGACGTGTTTATAGCAAGCGTGAGTCACTGCCGGGCCCCAGGATCAGCCCAGCACTCCGGGGGCTGCCAGCAGTCCGGATGAGATACAGGCTCCCCATCCAGCCCCATGCAATGCCAGCTCTCAAACACGCCCCACCAGCCCACCACGTGCCACCCCTGCTGGACTTTGGAGCAGCCAAGGTGCTATTTTTGGACACATTGGGACATAGGTTTTTTCCTGGGATGCTTCCTTTCTACTCAAGAAGAGAAACCAGAGCACTGCCCCAACTCTGCATGTTGTCCTGGTGTAACGAGGGTCTCCATCTCCAGCCCATCCAGCCCTGGGCTTGACGTACATCCAGAAGAGGCCAGCACTGACTGCCCAGACCTCTGTGCTATGTGGAAGCAAAGGCAAAAAAAGCTGTATTAACATTCTTTCTCCATCTGGAATTATATTTTCTGAGTGCACCTCATCCCTGCTCCCGTTTGGCCCTGCGAAGGGGCTGTGGGCAGGCAGGCAGGGTAGTTCACCCTTCTCTACACTCTTGCTCAACCCCAGGGAGCAGCAGCCCAAATCTCTGTGGAACCTGGAAGACATTCTCCCCTTGTTTGTGCCACGCCTGACATGCCCCTGGCTGGGGTGCCCAGCCCTGCTCCCTGACAAGCCACAAAGCAAACCGCAATATTCAGCTGCAGGTCTGGCACCCACTTTTGACTAAACCCCAGGTTTTCTGGGTTTCTCCTGCCCAGGAGTTGGTTGAATGCTTACACTTGGGGAAAAGCCCCTGTTGCTGTTCCCATCCCATTCTCAGAGCTGCAGTGCCATGGAGACCACCCCAAAGTGGGATATCACCGATTGAGAGCAATGCTCTGGGAGACATGGCTCAGGACTCTTTTCCCACCTCCCTGCAAAAGCCTTGGGCTTGAAGCACCTTCTGTGGCCTTTGCTGAGCTGGGAGACGTTCCCAGAGCCGGAGCCAGCCCCGGGTGGGAGCAGCCCTGGGGAAGGTGGCTGTGTGTGCAAACACCCCCAAAGGTTATTATGTCTGCTTGAATCCCTGCCTAGGCTGGAGAGGTGGGATGCAGAGGGATGTGAACCACCTACATGCACTGGCTTAACCTCTGCAGGACTCATCAGCTACAAGAGGAAGCTTCTGTGTCCCACTGAAGGCATTAAAGGGTGCAGAGGCCCCACAGCCCTGTCCATTGCATCCAGCCCTTAGTGCTGGCTGCAGCTCCATGGCTTCCACTTGAGACGGTGCGTGTTTGGAGATTAAAACAGCCTGTTTACCTTTGGCTGTGCCTCTAAAAAATATTGAAGTTGTGGGAGAGAGATGCTTATCTTTACACCCTGCTGGGATTCCCCTGGCTGCAGCTTGTGCTGGGATCTGCTGCATGGAGCAGAGGAAATAGGGCTGAGGAGAGCAATCCTAGAATCACATGGTGGTTTGGATTAGAAGGGACCTTAAAGATCATCTCATTCCACCTCCCTGCCACGGGCAGGGACACCTTCTACCATTCCAGGGTGCTCTATGCCCCATCCAGCCAGCCCTTGGACCCTTCCAGGGATCCACGAGCAGTCACAGCTTCTTTGGGCAACCTATGCCAGGGCCTCACCACCCTCACAGGGAAGGATTCCTTCCATATATCCAACAAAAACCTACTTTCAGTGTAAAGCCATTCCACATTCTCCGTGGCTGGATGGTTTGCTTTTGCTCCTCATTGTCTCTGAAAGATCCAAGGAAGAAGATGCTTGGCATTGCTTGGAGTGGGTTGGGAAGGCATTCTTGCCAGGAAGGGTGGCTGACTTGTTTCACCCCTCTTAGGAAAAAGCTGCAGCTGGATCTGGTGTGGAGGGAGCTGGGCTGCGTGCCTTGCTGCATCCCAGCACTGCTCTTGAAGGGCGCAGCCACACCCAGAGCTTGGGCAGCTGCTTGGGTGATAAAAATTACAAGTATGAACAATGCATGCTTAATAAAATGGGAACAGAAACAGCCTGGGAAAGGCTACTGGGAGCCTCTGGGGGTTTGATAGACACTGCAAGCTCCTGGGCTGGGGTGGATCATCCCTGTGGAAAACTATGGAAAGAATAGGGCTGGCTCTGTGCTGCAGTGTGCCAGGAAGCCAGCTGAGATATGCAGAGGGCAGCCAACAAGGAAGATGCTTTCTCTGTCCTTCCCAAGGCTTTGGGGTTCGATGCCTGAATGCACATGGATGCAGAGATGGGGGCTGCAATCCACGGCAGGGGAAAAGCAGGTTTTCAACCCGTGTGGCTCATCCCATCATGGTTTGTTAATGCCGGCTGGGCTCTGGGAGTGTGGGGCTGGGTGGAACCAGCACTTGCAGTCCCACCAGCTGGAGACAGGGCTGTGTCTGGCGGCTGCTCGGCTGTTCCTAGAGGGCCTGGGGCCTCTCCTTCCCCAGGGAACATGTGCCCAGCCTGGCAGGCACACTCTGCTCCCTGGGAATTGCCCAAGACACGCCTGTTATCAAAGAAGAATGGAAAATATTCCCTGCTCAGCTGCTGGTGGGGTTAGTGCGTGTTTTTCCACCCATTTTTCCTGGATGTGCTCTACAGGAGGGGGTTTCTCTGTCCCCTGTCCCTCCAGTGATGTCCTCAGGGTTGAAGGTGGCATGTCCCAGGGTGCTGCCTTTTCTCCAAGAACAAGAAGACAGTGCAGAGGTGCTGATCTTTCTGTTTTGAGCCAGTTCTGTTCCCAAACGGTGATGCTCTCAACTCCCCAGACCCCATGCTTTGGGCTGTTTCTATTCACTGAGTGTAAAATGGAGGCAGCGGGGGAGCCCTGGAAGTGAATTTTGCTGCCCACGTTCAAGCCTCCACTGTGGGACAGAGGAAGAGAGTGAGACTCTTTCACCGTGGGGCATCCCAAATGTGTGATGTCCTGGCATCCCATGGCTCCCCTGTAGGTCGTGGTCCCAAGGGTCCCTGCAAGCACTGGGGTGGCCCAGGAAAACGATCCTGAAAGCGTTACCTCCTCTCCTCCAGCTCCCACATTGTATCTGCAACTTCCTCTCTCATTCAACCCTCTCATCTTCCCTAAGAAGCTGAGCCAAGCTTTCCCACAGACCCAGACAGCTATTAAGGAAATATGATTACCAGATGGTTTGGTTTTCTCCATAAGAACAGAGGCCAGAATGAAGTAATGGGGAAAACATTAACCCAAGCATGCACCATCCCAGGTATGGGGACGTGGATTTGCTCCTGGAGAGGCGCTGTGTCCTGGCTGTGCCAGCATGGAAGGGGTCTGCTGAGTGGGCTGGAGGGACACTCACACCCTGTGTATGCTGGATGGACGGGATCTGGAAATCCCTGCTGGAGTGGTGGTGACTCCCTGAGATGGCTTGGGAAGGGAAGAGTGTAGCCCCAAATGGTGCTGGAAAGGGAGGGAAGCTCCCCGCACCGGTTTGGACCCAACTGGCAAACAGCACAGCAGGAGAGTTGGTGCCAGGTCAGCGGTTCAGAGAAGCACCGAGTCTCAAGTGGGCTGCGTCTTCAGGGGGGGGCTTCGAGCCCTTGGCAAGGAAAGGGTCTCAAGGGGCCACTTCGTAGGACTGTCAAGGGATTTGGGAGATGGGTTATCTCCTCCACTGGGTGTTTTTGCAGGTGGGTGGATGCCAGACCCCGTTTTGGTGCTGCCTAGGCTTGCTCTGCCATGGTGAGATCCTCCCACGGCACCTTTGGGAGAGGGGATGTTTTCCTGCTCAGAGGAGTTTTTCCACTGCCTTCTCCTGCAGACATACACTGTGGGAAGCTGAATTATCATGTGCATAAGCACCACAAGCCACATTCTTTGTGGTGGGGTTTGTGGTTGGTACAGTGCTGGGCACACAGCACAGCTGCTCCCGTGGCACAGGACTGAGCACGGAGATGGGAGGGTACACTGCAATGGGACAGACGCCTTGGGGACCTACAGCCAGTCTGGGGAGCTGCAGCCCCTGGTAACTAAACACATGGAAACATTCACCATCCCAAACTTTTCCATCACTGCTGCCCACGTTCCCAGCAGTGGGGGGTAGGTGACAAAGATGACTCAGGCAGCTGGCAGGGCACGGTGTGCTTTGTGTAGTTACAACCAGGGAAATTTCGATGTTCTATAACTGAGGCATCTCCCAGCACCATCTGAGGGGACGAAGTAGCCCCAGCTGCAACTTGGCACTCAGTCCTTCCCTGCTTTCCAAAGCACCCTTTGGTTCTATACGTACTGGTGTGCTCAATCCTGTTTTTTCACATGGGAATTATTTTCTGCTCCTTTCCATGTTTCCTATGGAAGCACAATTTTTTCCATTTCCAAGTGGATCTGATCAAAGAGAAGAAAAGGTTACATGGAAGAGTTAATATCAGAAAAAGAAAGCAAACTCATTCTTTTCTCAATCTCTGGAAGGAGAAAAAGCAAAAATTTTGTCCCAAGTGCACTTTTTTTTTCAGCACCCAGTTTGGTCTGGAATTGGACTGAAAGTTCAGTGCAGTGCTGTGGTCTGGAACTGGGGAAGGGGAACACCCATTCCCTGGGGCACTTAGGCAGCCCGGAGGGGCTTCCCTTGCCCATCTTCATGGCACTCCAGAGGAAGGCTGATATATAGAAGGGGTCCCCTGCTCCTTGTCAAGGGGGACAGAGCCATAGGGTTTCATTTCCCTGGCCTCATCTGAAGAGAAGGGGAATGGAGACATCCTACACAGGCATGTGTTGTTGGATTTGGAGACGCAGTGGCATGCTGCTAGGCCCAGTGACTTGGGAGTGGAATTTTTTCCTGCAAAACTAGCCCACACTCTTCCAAGGAAACGGCTATTCGCTGTCCTGGGGACACTGCTGGCTGTTTGCCATGGTTTAGCACCACAGACCTGAAAAAGACAATGATTTAAAATTCTTTGGAAGCCGCACACTGCTCCAGTCCAGCGATCCCATCAGATGCTCCTGGGACATCGTCCGTGAGGACAGCCCTGGGGGGCCAGGCTGGGTTCCAGCCATGGACTGGTGTCCCCAGTGGGGTGGGAGGAGCTCCCTGGGGCACACAGGGTCTGACAGGCTGCAGCTGCTCTGGGCCTTGGACAGTCAGCAGGCGCCTTGCACAGGCCATACCACGATGATTGAGTCTTTGCTGACGCAGCCAGCTGGCCTCCAGCTTGCTCCAGCTCTGCAGAGCTGCTCCCGAGAACAGTTTGCTTTTCCCTGCTTGCAGAGAGGGGGAGGCCAGCTTCTCTTCTGCTTGGGATAATCCTCTGCGAGGGAAAGGGAGGGAGGAAGGGAGAAAGAAAGAGGAAATTACTCTGCTGAGATGATGCACGAAGACAGGTCCCTTCCAGGCAACCCCTTTCTGGGAGCTGCTGGCTGGTTTTCAAAATCCTAGGAGAGGTCCCTTGTGGCAGCCTGAGGACGTGTGTTGGGAAGCCAGATCAGGTCTGATCCTCATGAACTGTCAGGCAGCAGGACTTGTCCCTGGGCGTGCTTGCTCTCTGGAAGAGCACCTTCAGTAGGTTTGAGATGTTGTGGAAATTTGCCTTGTGGTGCCCTCCTCTCCTGATGCTGCCTGTGCAGCCCAGCAAAGCCCACACACCTCAGTGCCTGGGCAGCTGGTTGGACTTGAGCATCCTTGATGGTCCCTTCCAAGTCAGCTTATTCTCTAAATTCATCTCGGAGTGAAAAAACGGTGCCTGAAGATTTTTGGGTTCATGAGGTTTCAGTTCAGCGCAGTCTGCAGATTATTTCCCACTGGTTTTGGATGCTGTTTGTCCAAAGAGTCATTATTTGATGTATCTGCCTGTGTAGAGTGGGCAGGCTCCTCCACTGTTTTAACTTGTCATCAGTGGTTCTTCTGAGGTGTCTCAGCTTGGGACACCTCTGACACCCAAACCTGCAACGTTTCCTCCTGGCCATCCCCACAAAGATGCTGTCAGATGACAGGCAGAGTGACAGAGCTGGCCTGAGGGACCCTGCATGATCCCTCCGTGCGGCAGGTCTCCTGCTGCCTTCATGCCACCAGCCTGTGTTGCAAACAGTTTGTGCAAGCTGGGTTTGTGCTGTTGACTCCTTGCTCTTTGGAGCCATCAACGTTTTATTTAATGACAGCTTTTGGTGCCCTCCTGTGCTTTTGGGAGCAAGTTACAGTTCCGGCTGTACTGGGGTCAGCCCTCAGTAGTTCACCTTTTGCCACTCCCCTCCATAGCAATTGATGCTCCCACTATGATGGGGGGGTTTGGCAGGGCCTGGGACTTCTCCAGGACTGTCTCCAGCTCTGACCATAAAGAGCAGATAGTCAGTACCACCTTGGGGTGCCTTGCTGTAGAGGTCCTCAGGCTCTTCTGCCACCTTACGGAGTGGGAAGGTGCTCATCTCCAGATATCCCTAAGGGCTTGTGCTCCTACTTCTCTTCCTCCTGGCCTTGACAACTTTGACCCTGTTCCCAGCTCCCCGCCCTGAGCATGGCCCTGGGGAGAAGCGTTGTTCCCAATCTGGGGTGACCCTGTGGGTTTCTCCTCAGGAACAAGCCTCTCCTCTTCCTGACTGGCATGAGCAGAAAGCCCTGAAAGTCAAGGAAGAAAGTGCTTCTCCAAAAATACTGTGCCTTCATGGTGCCCCCACGCCTGGGATAACTTCAGCTGTGCCGTGTGCTGGGGGCTCCCCTGGCAGAACCCAGACCAGCTCTCGTGCAAATTGGGATGTGATGGGAATGCCTGTGCCCCTGGCACGGCTTTCTTGGCCCAGGATCTGAGAGGAAAGTGCTGGCAGGTGCCCCAAAACCCCCTGCCCCAGCGAGCAGTTAAGCCCCAAGGCTGGGCACTGCCTGCTCCAGGGCTCCCTGCAAGGCTTGTGGAGGTCCCAGGCACTGGTGGCTGGGCTGCCATCGCAGGTACAGTGACATCCATACAAAGGGTAAGGAGAAATACTTCCTAAGTTTGACTCATAGCTGACACCCCCTGATCCCTCCCTCCGTCCTCAGGCTGGAGAAGTCTCCTCCTTACCCTTACCCTCCTGTCTTCTCTTCCTCCCACAGAAACCAAGGGGAAAGTGGTAAAAAAAAAACAAGTTCAGCAATTCCTGCCTCCGGACCGTGGCCTCGCTCAGCTGCTGGGTTCTCCTTCCCTGCTTTTTTTCCCTTGGATCTAGCTCGATGGTAATCTGAACCGAGAAACATGAGGCTGCGAGACTTTTTGCTCACGCTGCTGTTCCCGGCTGGCTTCCTGTGGGGGGGCTCATGTGCTCAGCGCCCAGAAATCATCACCCAAGTCTCAAGTGCAGAAGGTAAGCCTGGAATGCTTTCCAGGGTGGTTTTCCTTCCTGGGATCAGCAGAGAAGCCTGACTGCTGTTTCCCTCTGCAGTGGATGCCTCTGCTGCCGACACACCGGAGATTTGTTGGGATGTTTCACTTGCTGAGGGGAGCGATGTAGGATTAGAGAGGATCTGCAAGAAGTACCCACTTTTGTGTTTTTGGCTCTTTTTCCTTGGCTCTGTCTGGCTGGGAGTTACCAGTAGCAGTGGGATGTAGGAGAGATGGAAAACAGCAGATACTAGCCAGTCGAGCTTTCTGAACTATTCTGGGCAGGATGCTGGCTCTTAAGGGAAGTTTATGTTATTGCTCTTTCCTAAAACTATCTTTTTGGCAGGATCTGTCCTAAATTTTTTACTTTCTTATTGCATTGATTGCTAAAATGGTTTCATTTTTTAAGTGGTTCCTGCAGCTGCATGTTATTTGTTATACTAAGTAATATAGGTCTTGCAAAGATGTCCTTTGAATGGTAACAGAGAACAAAGTAGAGGAAAGTGTTAAATGCCACAAAATTAAGCCTTCTCAAAAAGCGATCTTGCTTACTCTCGATGCCAAGGGGGTTGGGCTGTGAAAGCGTTCCCCTTAGCGCAGATCCTGGGAGCCTGCTAGGAGGGAAATGGGGTGGGCAGTGCAGGAAGCCTGGGAGGGGATGCCACAGGACCACCGGCCAATTCCTGCTTCTCCACTTGTTCCCAGACTGCCCTGTGGACCTGTTCTTCGTCCTGGACACATCAGAGAGCGTTGCCCTCAGGGTGAAGCCCTTTGGGGACCTGGTTACCCAAGTGAAAGATTTCACCAACCGGTTCATTGATAAGCTGACTCAGAGGTACATTCTCTGGGGATTTATCCGGGCTGCTTTGGGGATGGAGCCTGCTGCGGGGTGGGATGATGAGATCCCCCTGCGTGTCTGTCCACAGAAGGAAAAAAGGAAAGCAGGGGTGCTGGAGAGGGGGATGGGACACTCTCCTTCCTCTCCCAGTCCTCGGCTGCTCTGTTTTGGCTCTGTCTGTGCTGACAGCAGCAGTGTAGCTTTAGCAGGGCTGCTTGCACCCACCCTCGGGAAAGACGGGAATTGCTGGAGCGGCAGACATGGCAGCCTGACCCCACCACCTCCGGGTGACCGTGTGGTTATTGTGCAGTGCTAAAAAGATGCTGGTCCCTGTGCTCGGGCCCAGAACCACACAGGTGCGTAGGTGACAGCAGGGGACACCTCTGGGGTTAAACCCAGCACTCACAGGCACCCTTCAGAGCAAACCCTCCCTTGCCACTGGTGCACCCCAGGTTTGGGTGCCCCTTATCCACCCCATTCCCCAGCTCTTTATCTGCCTCCTCCTTACCCACCTCTGCAGCCACCAACCCTCATCTGACTCTGGATGACTGTGGCATCCCTGGAGAGGCCACCCAGGGATGCCCAGGAGCACCAAAGCTCCCGGATCCCAGAGGGGTTGGTGCTGGCCTTGACTGCAGGCAGGAGATCCAGGGATGCACAGGAGCACCACAAGTTCTGGAGACACGTGTGTCTTGCTGAGCTCCTCAGGGCAGCAGGAGATGTGTGCTGGTGCCCAGAGGGGCACTCTTGGGATGTTCCAGTGCTGCACCAGCTGGAAGGGCAATACCCTATCTCAGGATAGGTAGGAGGGGGTTAACAGCTTACCTGTCCATTGCCCAGGCAGAAAAGTTGTCTCACAACGCTTTGCATGACCAGGAGCCTTGTGTTGGGAAAAACTTGCCAGTTGCAAGCATCAGTGCAGCATCACTGTGCGATACCCTGGGCTCAGTCCTGCAGCGGAATGGATGGAACATCAGTGGACAAGGCTCAGGTGGCTTTGGGACAGCTCCTGCTGGGCAGAGAGAAGATGTGCAACACCACTCCTTTGGGACTGGCCCCTACTTGCTGAAAAAAGAAATCGTATCCCTTTGGAATTGGTCCCCATATCCTGAAAAGACCTTTTTCGGGGCAGTGGCCAAAGCACAGGTGATGCCTCTGTCCCAGGGAGTCACAGGTGCTGGATACGTCAGTGCACAGGACAGGGCTGCAACACACACATGCTCATCCTTCCCCAAGTCAGAGCATCCTTCCGAGGGAGGCCTTGCTCTCTGATTTTATTACATCTGGCAGTGGAAAACCTCTTTGCAGGGTGTTTCAGTGGTTACTTTCCTTGCACTCACACACACACACACACACACACCTGGCTGTCTGGGTCAGCCCCTCCTGCCCAGCTACAGCCCCTGGCGTCTCTTCCAGAAGCTCCTCTGCCAAACTGTTTGATCCCTGCAGATGCCCACCCACTGCATTGCTTTACCCTTCCACCCACAGGACAAGCTGCCCTGGGGTCCCATGCTGTACTTTGCATGGGAAGCATGTCCCAGCTTTGCAGGAGAGCAGGGAGTCCTGCAGTCCAGTTCTGCAGAGGATTTGCATTTTCTATGCTGGTGCAAGTGAAGAGAACCCTACGTCCTGGTGTGTCCATGCAGGTACTACCGCTGTGACCGCAACCTGGTGTGGAATGCGGGAGCGCTGCACTACAGTGACGAGGTGGTGCTCATCAAGAGCCTCACACCAATGCCCAGCGGGCAGAGCGAACTGAAGAACCGCGTGTCAGCCATCAACTACATCGGGAAGGGCACCTACACTGACTGCGCCATAAAGCGCGGCATCGAGGAGCTGCTCATCAGGTCAGGCGCTGTTTGGCACAGTGGCGTGGGGGTGGTGTGGCTCTGCTGGGTGGAGGGTGGGAGTGTCTGTGTTGGGACATCCCTGTGCACTGTGCAGAGCCATCCCCAGGCTGGGAAAAGAGGTCACAGGGACAGGGGTGGCAAGCTGCTCCAGCTTTGCTGGGATGAAGCACGCCCTGACCTCAGGCTGGGACACTGTCTTGGGCGGGTGTCTCCAGGTGTCCAAACCACTCCTTTCCAGCTAAATCCTTTCAACATTAAATCCCGTCTTTAAACCTCTCTAGTGGTTCCCATCACAAGGAGAATAAATACCTGATTGTGGTGACTGATGGACATCCCTTGGAAGGTTACAAGGAGCCCTGTGGAGGCCTGGATGATGCTGCCAATGAAGCTAAACTCCTGGGGATCAAAGTGTTCTCTGTTGCCATCTCCCCCAACCATTTGGTAGGGACCACACGGCAGGGATGCTCCCGGCAGGGGGTCCCCAGTGTGACAAAGGAAGGGCACTCAGAGCTGCAGGGGTGCCCACAGGTCTCACTCTGCCCTCCCCACCCCTAGGACCAGCGGCTGAACATCATTGCCACAGACCACGCCTACCGCCGCAACTTCACCGCCACCAGCCTGAAGCCCACGCGGGAGATTGATGTGGAGGAGACCATCGACACCATCATCGACATGATTGTGAGCACTGCCCACCCCCTCCCCAGGCCAGCCCCTCCCCAGGCCCCCCCAGTCCCTCTCAAACTCTTCTCTTTGCTTTCTTGTCTTGCAGAAACTTAACACAGAGCAATCGGTGAGTGTCCCCCTGCAATTGAGCCTGTCCCCTGTGGGTGACCCATGGCTAAGGGGCGCTTGATGGCGCAGGCCTGCCCTGTAGGCCACTCTTGTCAGCCTGGGAAGCCTCCGCTAAGCAGGGTACAGCCTGACCCAGCTGCTGCACCCTTCTCTAATGTTGTTTCCTCCTTCTGTCTGTGCAGTGCTGCTCCTTCGAGTGCCAGGTGAGTCAGGCTTTTGTGAGTCCCGTCCCCTTCCCTCTTATTCCTGTGGTCCCAGGCTGTGCCTCAGGCTGGTTTAACCCACATCTCTCTCCTGCAGCCTCCCCGAGGGCCCCCTGGACCTCCTGGTGACCCTGGCCATGAGGTGAGGGACTGGGGCAGTGAGATGGGCTCAGTGGGGATGTTCAGAGACATGGAATCATTATCATAGAACCATGAAGGTTGGAAAAGGCCTTCAGGGTCACCTCTGGGGCGTGGACCCACACCATGCTCCCATGTAGCCAGCACCACCTGCTCCCTGTATCCATGGAACATGGATCTGCTCCCATCCTCCCTGCTCTTCTTTCAACCGGTCATCCGTCATTCTGTTCCTGGGGGTGATGAACTAACTGTGTTTCTGTCCTGTATTGCAGGGAGAACGAGGCAAGCCAGGTCTTCCTGGCCAGAAGGGAGAGGCTGGAGACCCAGTAAGTGAAGGACCAGCCCTGGTGGCTCTGCACAGGGGCTGGTTTTTGGCTGCTTTGGCCAGACCTCTTGGACGCATCCTCACCAGCATCACCCTGTTTCCATGGGGTGTGCAGTCATGCTGTGCAGTGGGGTGACTCCTCCTCTTGTTACAAGGCTTCCTTGTTCCTCACCCAAAATAGCTGTCCCTCCTGCAGGACGCATCTCTGACTCATGTGTGCCAGCCCAGGGGTGGACTCTGGGCTGCCTTCAGCATCCTCTGACACAACAAGCACAGCAGTGTTACAGGGAAACCTTTGGTAAATAACCTGAGAGCATGAGGAAACTATTTCCCTCCTCCTCCCTCTTTTATTTTACTAGGCACACTTATTTTTGGAAGGAACATTTCTCACACACACGAGCCCGCAGTTACCCATCTTGTGTGTCCCCAGCCTGGAAACCCCCTGCCATTCATTTTTCCTTCCCAAGGGTTTTCTACCCTTTGCTTTCATCCCAAATGATGTGTCCCCAAGCACCCAGTTTCAATCACCTCCATGAAGAGCTGGAGATGGTGGAGGTGAAGACAGGTCCTCTTGGTCCCCCAAAATGATCCTGTGCTCCCAGACCAGGAAAACATGGAGCAGAGTTATGGGAGAGGATCCTATGTGAGAGAATGGCAGCTGAGCCCCATATCAAGAGTCTGGGGGGATGCTGTCCCATGGTGGCGACTGTATCTGCCTCTGTAACACGGTGTTTCTGTCCCCAAGGGTAGGCCAGGAGACATGGGACCTGTTGGCTACCAAGGAATGAAGGTATGTGGGGCTGCAGGCTCACAGAGGTGGTTTAGAGGTGGACCACAGGCTTTGTCTGCAAGTGTTCTCATTCTCCCATTTCCCTTTCTCTTTTCCTCTCTAGGGTGACAAAGGAAGCCGAGGAGAAAAGGTGAGGAGCACAGGGATGTTTGGGGGAGATCCCTGTGTCCCCATGCGTGGTTATCCTGGGCTGGCCCTGCAAGCTGCGTGGTGTTGGGGTCTGCTATGTGCCCCGACATCCACCCCGCCTGCTGGCACTGCCTGAGCCAGGAGTGGGGATCCAGTGGGATCCAGTGGTGTGCAGAGGAGCGGTGAATGCCTGTGCCCTCAGACTGAGCTGCTGTGGGGACAGCACTGAGGTGGGGGGACGGATATGCTCTGCATGGGCATCTGACACCTCTCTCCTTCCCTCTGCAGGGCTCAAGGGGATCCAAAGGAGCCAAGGTCAGACTCTACTTTTGCACCATTTTTCTCTGTTTGCTGTTTGGGGGGCATTGGGAATTTGGGAATCACTTTGTGGTCCTTGCACTCTGTTTCAGGGCGAGAAAGGCAAGCGTGGAATCGATGGTATTGATGGCATGAAGGTAAATCTCTGCTCCAGGGCACTTTGCTGGCCTGAGCACCCTGGCTTTTGCCACTGCAAAACCTGTGGGGCAGTGGAGTTCCCTCCCTGCAGGGCCATGCATCTACCAGCCAGGGATGGGGCTGGAATGTCCCTTCCAGGAGTCTGGGATGATGGATGGGGTCTTCCCATGAGTGTCACTCATTGGGGACTCCTGCTTTGGCTGCCTGACAGGGTGAAGCTGGATACCCCGGATTACCTGGCTGCAAAGGCTCACCTGGATTCGATGTAGGTACCCAAAGGGTGCCCCTTGCATGCAAGTGAACAGCTCTGCCATGATGATGTGTGGAAATAGGGAATTGCTTGGAAATGTGCGATGCTTATCCCAGCCATGGCAGCCTGGGGCTGGCCCTGGGACAGTCTGCCTAGTCCTTCCCTGGAAGCTGTCCCCAATTGCCCTGGGGCTGCCTGGGATGCAGCTCTAGAAAACATTATCCTGACATTGTGTTTCCCCAGTTTCCCTGCTTTTTCCATGCTCCTGGTACGACACATTTGTGGCAGCACAAGTGTCACTGTCGTCAAACTACCACAGCCCCAAAACACTTTTTCTGCCATTTTCCTCTGAGCTTCAGAAGTGTTTCAGCAATGTGGGTGCAGCACTGCTGGCACAGCTCCGTGGTGCAGGACTCACTTCTGGCCATGCCCCTCCTGTCCATCCCAACTGGGAGCTGCCTGCCAGGGTGCTGGGATGCTCAGTCCATGCCCAGTTTCCTGCAGATGGTGACACCAGTTCAGGTTTCAGCAATACTGCCTTGAATTTCAACAGGGAGCTCAAGGCCCGCCCGGACCGAAGGGAGATCCCGGTGCTTTTGGACCCAAGGGAGCAAAAGTGAGTTGCTCTGCCCAGCCTCACAGAGAGGAGGGATGTTGGGACTCCTTTTCTTCAGGTGGAAACTCCTTGGACTGCTGGGGCAAGTCTATCACAGAATCAGAATGGTAGAGATGGGAAGGGACCTTGAAGTCCACCTCATTCCACCCCCTGCCATGCACAGGCACACTTTCCACTAGACCAGGTTGCTCCAAGACTTGTCCAACCTGGCCTCTTCACTAAAAGATGGCCCTCATCACCCATAGTGTGCCCAAGGTTTGTGGGCGCCCACAAGCATGGCACAAAGCATCCCTGAGATATCAGGGGAGTGCCGTGAAAAGGTGGCTTTCACTGGGAGTGGAGTAGGGAGGAATCTGCTGGGATGAGGAGACACCACAACCCTGAAAGTGTCTTGAGGTGCACTGTGGCTCCTGACAGCTTCTGTGCTGTGGGAGCTGAAATCCCTGCTGGATAGAGCCTTGATAGTGCCTTGTGTTCTTGTGAAGGGGGAGCCTGGGAATGATGGAAAGCCTGGCCGACAGGGGATTCCTGGAAACCCTGGAGAGAAGGTGAGTGAAGAAGCACCCTTGTGTGAAAAAACATCCTCTGCTCTCTGTGAGAGGACTCCTGCTCCAGTCTGGACTTTGAAGCAGAGCTTGAACAAAGCTCTTCAAGTGTGCAGGGCTTTGCTCCAGAACTGTCTGACTTCTTGTTTGCATTCCTGTGCCTTGCAGGGTGCTCCTGGGAACCGGGGTGAGCCTGGACCAGCAGGAGAGGCTGGTGACGAGGTGAATTCTCTACTTGTGATTCCCCTGTGTGTGCATGCTGGCCATTCCACGCCCTGACCACCCCTCTTGTTTCTCCACAGGGTGATCTAGGTGAGGATGGTCCTCCTGGAGAACGGGTAAGTTAGAGCGCCTCTGCCCAGGGCAGGGGCCGGTGCCCTCTGGAAGAGGAGGTGGGGGCCTGAGGCTGAGCCTGCTTAGAGGCGGGCAGTAAGGGAGGGGAGCTGGGACCAGGCCCTGACTCTGTGATGCCACCCTCTCTTTGCAGGGCAGCAATGGAGAGAGGGGACCCCCCGGCTCGCCGGGTGACCGCGGGCCGAGAGGACAGCCGGTAACTGCGCCCACAGGGCAGCCTTCAGCATCTGCTTTCAAACAGGGTGCTGCTTGCAAGCCAGGGGCTGGGAAGAGGTGTCCAGGGGCTGACTCCACCAGCCTGTGGGCCAGCAGGCAAGCTCAGTGCCTTAACCTGCCAATTTGGGAGGGACCTGCTGTCGTCCCCCAGAAATTGCCCCTTTATGCAAGCAGGTAATCACCAAACAGACAAAATCTAGAGGAGAGCATGCCCAGCAAGCGAAGAGCAGGTGAACAGCTCTTAATTCCTTTCTCACAGCTGGAAAAGTTAATGGAAAGAGTCAAGGTGTCGTCCTCTGGGTGCTCAGGGGCTGCTTGGGCTACCAGTGGTTTGGGCAGGAGGGCACAGGTACAATCAGCAGCAGGGCAGCAAGACTGGGTATGGATGGAAGGGGGAATACTCTTCCCTTCCCCTTTTGAGTGGGAGTCACTAGGAAAGTATGTTTCTAGCCTGCTGGGGTGAGTCATCGAGTGTGAGTGTGGGAGGGACAGGCAGGAACCCTTAGCAGGCCAGGACAAACACGTGTCAAGCGACAGCCATGTCACACATCACAGGGAGGGGCAAGGGATGCCCTGTGCAGGGTAGGGGCAGTGGCACCCAGGGCATTCCACAGCAGCATCCCATATCCCCATCCCCCTTTGCACCACTCACTCCCTGTCGCTAAAGTGAGAACAGCAAGGACCCAGCACCAGCTTAGAGGGAGGCAGAGGTCTGCCTTGAGGGGTGGGTAGCTCTGGCAGGGGGCTTCTGGCAGCCTCCCCCTTCCTGTTTACTGCTCAGGGAGCATCAGTGCTGCTGTACAGGGTGTGCGGGGCAGATGTATGGGAGATGAAGGCGCACCAGTGTCCTGCAGTTAAATTGTTCAGCAGATGATGGGCTGCTTCCTTCCAACTTTGAGTCCAAGCACGAGGCCGTGTAACCTTGCCAGAAATGTCTTGGGGCCATTTGGAAGTTGTGTTTTATATTTGCCGTTTGGCAGATGCATCTGGACACTTCTAGGTTGCAAACAACAGCTTTAGGTCACCAACCTCTCAACTGCTTCCCTCAAATTCCCCTCTCCTCTGCCTCCCCAACTTGCTCATTCCTGGTTGTGGGCCTGGATAGGGAAAGTGCTGCAGAGCCAGCCTGGATTTGGCAGGCACACTGCCCTGTTGGGATGCAGCTGTGCTAGACTGGTGGAAGGCTGTTCAGTGAAAGGGAACTGAGCCATGTCCATGGTGTATTTCCTTCTACTGAAACTGTTGGGGTGCAAAATCACTGAGATTCAGGTTGTTCTCTGAGACTCAGCACCCTCCTGGGCTATCAGTTCTCTGCAAACAGCCCTAGCTCAGGGTTCTGCATGTCGGCAAAGGAGAGGGGAGAACATTGGCAGTGAGAGGTGAGGGTGTCTCTCTCTTCATCTGTGGCTAATTCCCATGGAAATCCTCTTAGCTCCATAGGGATGACAGGCTGGAGGAAGGATGCAGGAATCCTGGAAGCCATGTTCCTCTCCATGCATACTGCCCAGGGCAGGAACTGTTCTAGAAGAGCATCCATGGGTGCAGAGTGTGGCTGGTTTGGGTCCCGGGCCAGGTCTGTGTATCTGCAGATTAATCTCTCCACACTTTCGCTTTTCTAGCACAAAATGGGTTGAAAAATATCCTCTAGATGAAGCTTCACAAGGCCTTCCTCTTAGGGCTATCTTCTTGGACTCAAGGGGGCCACACTAGCTTGTCGTTATCTCCCTCCACCTCTGACAGTTCCCTACTCAATTCCTGAATTTGCCTCGAACTTCTTCCTGTTGGGATGACTGCATTTCCATCCCACTGTGGGTGCTGCACCCCTGCTCCCCACTGCACATAGATCCCTTGGCACCCATGCCTGCTCCTCTTTGTGCTTCTCATGCCCTCTGTGTGTGTTTTCAGGGAGAGCCTGGACCACCTGGTGACCAAGGGCGGGAAGGACCCATTGGACCACCTGGTGACCAGGTAAGAGCTTAGTTTAACCTTCTGTGGTTGGAACACCAAGGCGAGTGGGATAGGACAGCATCTTGGGCGACTTCTCAGCATCTTTCAGACCAGGAAACAAAGCTGATGAAGGGCAGGGATTTTTATGAGAACCCAGGATATGAAGAGGGCAAAAAAAGCGGAGACTTGGCTACTGGGCTGGGGGCAGAAGAACCTGCACAACATTTCCCAATCCCATGGAAACAGATGTCAACACATATGACAGAACTGGAAACTGGCAAGTGCAGGCTGCAGCCACACAAAAATGTTGAGGCCTGGGGCCAGAAGCTGCTCATCTCAGTCAGGGCTGTCAGTGAGACATCTTGTGTCGGTGAGGATATCCTGACATGGCTCCAGAGGTGTCACCCTTGGCATCCTGCAGAGACATCCTCTCCCAGACCCAGCACTCAAGTCTGCTGACTGCAAGGTGTGGCCCTCTGGCTCTGGGGTCTGCCTGTGCCTTGTGTGCCTCAAGGAACAGATCTCAGATGACACGGGCTTTCCGGAGAGCAGGGTGGGCCACCTGCAGACTGAGGAAGGCTTTTTTCCCCTGCACAGTTGAAGGCTCCTTCTTCCCAGCTGATAACTTGGGGTCTGGAAGAGTTGCTGGGTCAATTCTTCCTGGCCATGGCACTGATTGCAATAGCCAACAGGATCTTTGCACCTGAGCAAGCACACTTTAACATCACCCTTGGACTGGGCTCTGTCGGACAATGCCCCTTCTACCCGCACCATTGGAGTTTTGATGGATCCCAAGACAGAGGAATGTATCAAGATAAACACTCCCACAGTGGCAGAGCAGGGCTCTCAGAAGAGGTGAAGCTTGGAGGCCAGCAAGCAGACAAATGTGAGACAGCTTTTAAACTCCTTTCTGCTTGGCCAAGTGTTGGAGAGCCCTTGGAGAAGATCTGGAGTGCAGAACAGCCATGAAGGGGTGGCTGTTACATTCACATTATCCCCAGTATGGGTGACCCCCCAGGTCAGACCTGCACTGTTCCACAGCCTGAAGAGAGGCCATGCTTCTGCCAGGCTTGGAATTGTACTTCCCTTGAACCTGTCTCATGCTAGTGAAGAGCACCAAATCCCCACAGGACGATTGTCCAGGTCCTACTGTTCTGATATTTTCCAGATCCTGTAATGGAGCTGAGATCCTGCTATGACCAGAGAGTCTGGGAGCATCCAGCTTGCTTGGGTGTCTTTTTAGGAGGTGGCTCTGGTGGGAAGGCAGCTCTTCAGATGTGTGCATGTAACGATCCACTGATCAGTGCCACAGGCTGGTGCCAGCAAAAGAGACTAGGGCTGGAGCTGCTCTCTCTTTGGTAGAGGCAGATTCCAGATTCAAGGCAGGAGGAAGACCAGGCACAAGACAGAAATTTGATGCAAGCATGGTGGGGATCCCGGGTGGCATAGATCCTACTTCCAGACAGTCTTTCCTGTTGGGGAGCAAGAGAAGAAAGAATGGTCTCCCTGCTGTCACTGAGTCTGTGGGCCACCAGTTTTCCCTCCCCACCACTGAACTTGAGTCAAATCCCTGTCAGAGAGGGAAGCATTACAAAAGCAGCTCCAGGGCCTCCCCAGGCCAGAGGCTGTCCCAGTGCTTCCACAGCTCCAGGGAGATTTGAAAAGCAGTTGCAAAGTGAGACGATTTCTCCATGCACTGAGGAAGAATGCTTGTGTTTGGCCAAATTAAAAATAAATGTGTAATTAGGTTTGGGTAAGAGTGGGACCTTGGCAAACACAAGTATTTTTCAAGCCGTGTTATCAGCAAGCTCTGGACCTTGGAGTGTGTCTCTCTTGGCAAGGGGAAAGTGCTCCCGCTATCCTGTGACTCCCTTTCATCCTGTTTCTATCTGAGAGAAGTTAAAGGCCAGCATGCTCTTTCCCTGAGCCTCGTGGGCAGGTTTGGTGGTCCTTCTCTATTCCTGGCCATGGTGCCCTTCCCTTTTGTCAGACCCTTGTTGCATGCAGAGAAGTAGTGGACAAGATTTCCTCACCCAAAATCCTGCATCATCTATCATAAACTCCTCCAGGGCCATGAGGGATTTGCACTATGCTGCTGCAGTGAGGACAAGAGTGGCCAGTGTGAGCCAAGGGTGCTGTGGCTCCAGCCTTGGATGGTGTGAAGGATCTCAAGTTCCTGTCCTTCCCTCCAAGATTTTTCCTTTTCTGGGCTTTTGTGCAGAAATAAGGTCACATGCCTTGGAGCAGTTCAGTGCTCTGCACTGGGCAATTTTAAGATTTCTGCAATCACAAGGACACTTTTCCTTGGAAGAAGGGTGGCTACAGTACGTATGGATGTTTGGCACCAGCTCTCTGCATCCCTCTGTCCTCTCCGCTGCCTGGGGACTGGCTACACACCCAGCTCCACACAAAATGCTGCCTGAATACTTGATGTGATGCCAGAGCATCACTACCCAGTCATTATCCACCATCATATCCCACCTTCTGGGAAGCAAAAAGCTGTGGGCACTGGGCAGAAGGTGGAGGCAGACCCTTGAGCATCTGTGGAGCTCTCAGAGAAAAGAACCCCCCTACGTCCTCTCCTGTCTCATGCTGTCTCTGGCCAGCCTTGCAGCTGGTGGTGCGAGCGGCCACTGCCCAGATGGGATGTGGCAATGTGACAGCTTTGTCTGTTCCAGCTCATGCTGCCGGGGTCCTGCAGCCTCCTGAGGACAGAAACTCCCCAGAGCCCTGGCTGTGACCCAGACGTGTCCAAGCTGTGAGGCAAGGGGAGGTTTGTGTCACCTTCAGGGTGATGTGCTTGCACTAAGGACCATCCTCCAGGGGCACCTCTGTCGCGGCTGATGAGATGCCACTGTGTCACACAGCTGTGCTTTGATCCTGGAAAGCATCAACCTGTCCTCCCGGGTCCTTTTCCCACCAGGTCGTCTGTTACTGGGGTGAGCTCTGAAGGAGAGGGATGATTCTGGGGGCCTGCCACTGAAAGCATATGATGTTCAGCCCATACCTGTTGTGTCACACCTTGGCCCAGAGAGCTTTTGGGTTTGGTGCATGCTCAACAGGGATCTACCTCCCAGAGGGTTTTGCAGAGAAAATGGCATAAGGGAGAAAGGAGGAAAAGGAGAAGCCAGGACAGCTCCTGAAGCACCTCCTATTAGTATTAACCCTCCTCTATAGGTGCTTTCTGGGGCTGTCCAAGGTAGAGCTGACTCGTGGACGGGCAGCTCTACCCATCAAATCACAAAACAAAGGGACCAGCCCCTCAGGGCAGGAGCGGCAGCAAGAGGAACCCCCTTTGAGAGAGCTCTCTGTCTTTCCCTAGGGTGAGCCTGGACCCCCAGGACCCAAAGGCTACAGGGGAGATGATGGCCCCCCAGGCAATGAGGTCAGTGCCGCTTCATCGTCACTTCTTCTGCAGGGTGGGGATACAGTGATGAGCAGCAGGTGCTGTCCCTTAGGTCTTTACCCAAATCCCATGGATACTGGAACCCTGTTGAACCTATAGGTACAGGCTCCAGTACTGGCATTTCCATGGGTCCTGAAGGCCACAGCTGCCTCTTTCCCTACCTCCCACAGGTAATTTCTTGGAGAGGTTATAGCCACACCACAAACCACACAGCTTCCCATCACGGGAGCTGGGGAAGATGCTCTCTGGGGGCAGCCACCTGAATTGCCAGCAGGTTTGATCCCCAGAGCAGGAAGCAAATGGAAGCCAAGCACAGCTGTTTGCTTTCATAGAAATCCTAGAATAGTTTGGGTTGGGGCCTGAAAGCTCATCCAGTGCCATGGGCAAGGACAACTTTCACTATCCCAGATCTCTCCAAGCCCTATCCAACCTGGCCTGGAACACCTCCAAGGATGGGGCAGCCACAGCCTGTCTGGGCAACCTGTGCCATGACCTCACCAGCCTCAGAGTAAAGAACTTTCTGACAGTTAATCTAAATCCTCACATTGCTCCTATATAAGCAGAACACCTCCATGGTGGGCTTGTGTTGGTAGGGGGTTGCCTCAGAAGTCATTGTCTTCCCAGCTCAGATGATGTTGTGCAATGCTTGACTACTTCTTCTGCCCTTTCCAGGGCCCAAAGGGATTGCCTGGAGCACCTGGGCTGCCTGGGGACCCTGGGCTGATGGGAGAAAAAGTGAGTAGTGCTGGGGAGATACACTGTCTAAGGAGACCAGCATCCTTCTGCCATGCTATCTGAGACATCTATATTTCTTTGTCTCATCTATGTCTGCCTTCCTTTCCAGGGAGAGGACGGTCCTCCTGGGAATGGCACAATTGGATTTACAGGTGCCCCAGTAAGTTTTTTGTGCTGCCTTGAAACTGTAATACCATTATGTCTACTTGTCCAACCTAAACATGCTTCCTTTTCTTCATCCCCAGGGGCAGCCAGGAGACAGAGGCAACCCTGGCATTAATGTAAGTGTGCTGCTTCCTCGGCAACACAGGATTTGCCCTTGGTAGTGGTTTGGCACTGGGAGCTTCTCATCAGCTGCATAGTGGACTGGGCTCCCTGAAGCAACCTGCTCCTCCAAAGCCCTCTTTTCCCTCTGCCCACCTCTCCCTGCAGTGGATGCTTCCCGTGGAAGTGTCCTGCTGTGGCTGTAACATCCAAGGGCAGCAGCTTGGGCTGGGTACTTTCTGAAGCAGTCCCAGAGCCAGAGTTCAGGGTTGGGAGTGTCACCCAGGAGAGCTGGATGGTGTTATGCTGGGGGCCTGATTTAGTGCTGGGTTAATAGTTGGATTTGATCTTAGAGGTTGTTTCCAACCTAAAGAATTCTGTGAGTTTGTAGCAGTGAAAGCCATCTAGGAAGTTCTCCTTATCAAGAGCATGGGATTCTGGTGCTGGAGAGCCTATGTGCTGCCCTCCACCCCTGACCCAAGCCAGCATTCACAAGGTCACCACGTGCCAACACCAACTTCACCACGCTAACAACAGCCACTCACACAGCAGTCTCATCCTTACTGTTTTTCAGGGAACAAAAGGCTATGTTGGACCTAAAGGTGATGAAGGGGAAGCTGGTGACCCTGGCAACGATGTGAGTAACCTGTGCAATGCTGAATCCTCTTTTCCTGTGAGCACAGTGCAGAAGCCTTGGGCAATGATGGGCCAGAGCCCATGAGACTCTGTAAATCTTCAGCATTTTGCCTCTGAGCAGTGACTGATGGATAGCAAGGGGAACTCCCTCCAGGTGTTCATTTTGCGTCCAACAGCTGATAAACCTCCACATTTGTTGGGCTGAGGTGGGCATCACCTCTGCAAGGCTTTGTATGCTTCCAGGTGGCACTGGTGATCTGAGCTTTATTGCTACCCCATGGAGGGAGATTTTCCCAGTGTCCCTTCCAAGTCCTTATTTAGTGGGGTACAGCAAACTCAGATAACACTTCAGTGGTGAAGCAGGGCTCATCAGACATCTGGAAGGAAAGATGCTGACCCCTGACACACACAGATTTGTGAGGTTTTGTTTTGTTTTCATTCCAGAACCTGACCCCTGGGCCCAGTGGCATCAAAGGAGCAAAGGGCCACAGGGGACGTGAAGGTCCTCCGGTAAGTAAGGACCCTGGCAGGGTTGGCCCCAGTGGCGTGCATCTTACCGTCCCTCCATCCATCCCTCCATCTCTCCATGCTCTGGGTGCTCTGGGAGCAACACCAAGCCATGCACACATTGTGTGTGCTCACTGCTTTCCCACCTGGGTGTACATGGCACATGTGGAAGTGGATCTCCTCCTTCCACCTCCATGTGGCACCAGGCCATGATGCAAACAAGCAGATGTCCCTGCTCCAAGCCCAGTGCAGGGGCCAGCAACTGGGAAGCCAAGAGGCTTTTCACAACTCTGCATTGCTTGGCAAGGTATCATTAGAGTACACCACAGATAGGACTGACTGCTCCTGTAACTCCTCTGTGCTTCTGTCTGACAGGGACCACCAGGACCCGTGGGGCCTCCAGGACCAGATGTGAGTGGGACAGGACTGGGTATTGCTTGCTGATCTGCTCTGTGCATTGCTTTGGCTGTTAATCAAACATTTATTTTTCCTCTGTTTTCAGGAATGTGAAATCTTGGACATCATCATGAAGATGTGCTGTGAGTATCCCTGTACCTTTCCTCCCACCCTGCTCAGTGCTTTGCCAAACAAGAGGCAGCTGACTTTTGCCTGTCCACGGGCAGGAGAATGTCATCCATGGGCATGTCTCCCCTTTCATGAGCCACAATAAAATCCCTTTGATTCAGGGACCTCCAACTCCATCTCTAGAGTAGCTCAAACAACTGTGTCTCACTTGTACGTGGCACAGACTTGTTTGTCTGTAGCTCTGTATAGGGAAAATATGAGGAAAGTTGTGTAAAAATCCTTGAGTGGCCCATTTTGCAATGCTCTTTTTCTCCTAAATATCATGGTCTCATATTCCCTCTTGGGAAAGAGGGCTTGGTTTGGGGTGTCCTGCCATGGGGAGAAGCAGCACATATGTCCTACAGAGGATTTCTGGCCCATGGCCAGTAATGAAGTGCTGGAAGTACACAGGGTACTTGGGGAACTGACTTTGATCTCTATACTCTGGTGACTTACTTAGCTTAAAAATGCATCCGCATGTGCAGAAACAGAGCTCTGCTGTGATTGGTGCTCCAGGTCAGGGCATTCCAACCTGAAATGGAAGAGAATCTGGGTATTTCAAGTGGGAGAAAAACCTCCATGAGCTTGGATTGTCCAGTCCAGGTGTCTGTGGGTTTGCAGAGACACAAACCTGCATTCTGTATTAGGGTGTGAAAAACCAATTTGTCAAGCATTTTAATGTTCTTTCTTTCTCTCCCTTTTCCTCTAGCTTGCTGTGGTGAGTGTTTTTTGGCAAAGCTGCTCTGCAAACATTTGCTAGTCTTTCTCCTTCCTTGCACCCCTCCCTTTCCCTGCTCCTTGCCTTCTGATATGGAGATGTAGTGAGAGCCCATGAGGGAGAATCAGGCATGAGCCAGGCAGGGGAGGGCAGGAAGCAATTCCTGAGTGTGCCACACGGATTAGAGGCTGATGTAGCTGAGTCCTCCAACTGGAAAATGGTTGTCAAGGCGCCCTGTGCCAGCAGGGTGGATTTTCTCCACCCTTTTTGCAGTTGGGACGTCTGTTCTGGGCACACTGTGGATCTAGGTCTGTCCTCTTCCTTCCAAATCCTGTGCTGGTTAGCAGAGGAATGTGCTGGGCTTTATTCCCTGATGCTGCCCTGATAGGTTGGGTTTTCAGTCCAAAAGCTTGATGGAAGAGCCAAGTGTACATGATGTTCCTCAGCTATGAGAAAGAGGGGAGCAAGCTGAGTCAGCCTCCTCCAGCCCACCAGTGTCACCTCTGTCCTGCCAGGCTGGGTGAATGGAAGAAGTGAGAAGGCTTATTAGGAAATGGGTTATGGAATAATTGCTGGGTGGTTTCAGGATACTCCCAGCCTGGAGATGCCCCATGTCTTACTAGGGAGCAAATACACATGGAAAAATTTGTAAACTGGCTCTCAAGTCTTCTATGCAGCTATTTTTCTGCACTGTTTTGCACCATGCTCTGGGGGTAGATGGGGCATAGCACCCAGCTGGGCAGGACTGCAGCAGGCATCAGCTGCTTCCTTTGGAAATGCCTCCGTGCAAAACATGTCCCTCCGCTCCTGTGCCATGCTCCAGAGTGCACCTGTGGTCCTGTCGACCTCCTGTTTGTGTTGGACAGCTCGGAGAGCATTGGCCTGCAGAACTTCCAGATTGCCAAGGACTTCATCATCAAAGTAATCGACCGCCTGAGCAAGGACGAGCGAGTTAAGGTGAGATTTCCATGGAGTGCTGTAAAATCCTTGTGTTCACTCACTTACTTTTCACTGCAAGCAGGAAAATGGGCAGGTGCCTCCACTCCAAAAAGCCTCCACTAGGGTTGGTTGCAAGCTAGGGGTGGGTCTTCCCAAATTAATAAATTGATGGAGATTAGACAGCAGTTTGTTGCCCCAAAGTAGACATTTCACTCTTTCTGGGCAAAAAGACTATTTCCTCTACATCCCAGAGCAGATGGCTCACAAAGCATTCAATCAGCCTGACCAATCAGCATCTCAGTCTCTCCCTCGTTCTCATGAGCATTTTGGGTGTCTGGAGTGTGTTGGAAGTTTCTGATATCTAGCCCCCATGCTTGGATTTAGGTCACCAGTTAAGCACTCTACTAAAAATGATCCTTGTGGCCCAAACCCAGCAATACCATCCCCATAGCAAATCTTTCAGTCTGAAGAGGGACATAAATGCTTGCTCTCCTTCCTAACTCCTCTCTGGAAACCTGCTGTATTATGTTTTGTTTGCCTCTGTGATTTGAAGGGCTGTTTGGAATCAAGATTTTCCTGAAGGTATAACCAGCCCTATCTAAAGCACATAATCTGCTGTTGAATATGTGTGTGGTGGGCACTTTTTGGATGGCAAAGAGCCAGTAATAATCAGAAAAGGTAGAGCTGGGCAGCAAAACCACCGTGTTGGAAGAAAACCAGGAGTCTTGAAAACAGATCTTCTCATGGAACCATAGAATCCCCTGAGTTAGAAGGAACCCAAGGATCGAGTCCAGCTCCTGACTCTGCACACAGGACAATCCAAAGAATTCCACTGTGTGCCTGAGAGTCCAATGGCTGCTGTTGAGACCAGTGAGATGTGAGATCTAGGTTTGGGTCTCCTTTTACTTACTGTCTCACCAAGTTGGTTCCAGTGTGCATCCACTCCTGGTGGGGCTCTGTCTGCCCAGAATAAGGTAGAAGAGAGACATCAGAGCCTGCCATTAAGGCATTCAGGAGAAACCATCAGCAGGATTCTGAGCCTCTGGGCTCCCCTGAGGTATCTGCTCCTAACTGGTTTCTATTCTGTCCCACAGTTTGAAGCTGGGGAGTCCCGTGTGGGAGTTGTGCAGTACAGCCATGACAACACGCAAGAGCTGGTGGCAATGGGGGATGCCAACATCGACAACATCGGGGCACTCAAGCAGTGAGTCTGTGGGGTCTGTGAGTCAGGTACACCTACTCACCCCCCCATCCTCCAACTCCAGGCCAGCAGCTCCTGCAGCGGCAACAATCTAAATGTCCTTTAGTGGAAGGTAGTGGCTAGTGGCATCCTAAATGGTGCTGAGACTAAGCTAAGGAGCTTGCCAGTTTTCCATCCAAATCCCTACGCAGGGGTGTCTGCCTGGTCACAAGCCATGTTCTGGCTCCTCCAGTACCCATGGGCGGGGCTGGTAAGCTCACTGGTGTCTGTCCTTGCAGGGCAGTCAAGAACTTGCAGTGGATCGCTGGGGGCACCTACACTGGGGAGGCCCTGCAGTTCACCAAGGACAACCTGCTGCGGAGGTTCACATCTGACAAGCGCGTGGCCATCGTCATCACAGATGGGCGCTCCGACACCCTGCGAGACCCCACCCCGCTCAACTCTCTGTGTGATGTCACCCCGGTAAGGGCACGGGGGACCTGCCATGTGGCAACTGTGTGGCACACTGCAGGCTTTCTGGGTGTCTCCATGTCCTTGCTACACAAGGCTAGGGCGAGGGACACAGCTGTCAGTAGAAGCACTTTCACAAAGTGGCAGGCATATAGCTATGGATGCATTAGATGAAGAATGCATCCAGTGATGGACTCAAACTTCCTCCCAGGTGGTTTCCCTTGGGATTGGTGACATTTTCCGGAACCCTCCAAATCCAGATCACCTGAATGACATTGCTTGTCTAAGCAGACCAACCAGGCCAGGACTGTCCATTCAAAGGGACAACTATGCCGAGCTCCTGGATGACACCTTCTTGCAGAACATCACCTCGTATGTCTGCCAAGGTGAGTGAAAGGTGGTTGGCTGGTGGCAATGGGAAAAGTGGCCAGGGATGCAGGATGCCCTCCCCTGTGTACCCCCAGTCATGCTCTTAAGCAGATGTGAGAGAAGAGAATAGAGATTAAATTTAGTTAAATAAGAGACAAGGGCATCTTGTGTCTCAGAATACTTTGTGATCAGGTCCCCATCCTCACCTGCTGCGGGACATGTCTGTCCACACTATTTTCATACACATTTACAGCCTTTGCACAGGTGGCAAAGGTGGATGTTCACCTTCTGCAGGTGAACTTCTATCTCTTCTGTGGCTCTCTGGGACAAGTGGTTTTCCTGGGTGAGCTGGTGACATTAATCTCTATTATTTTCTTAACAGAGAAAAAATGTCCTGACTACACCTGCCCAAGTGAGTATTGACTCCTCACACCACACTGAAGGGCTGTGGGTGCTGTGATGGGGGAAGTGGCAGTTTGTGTTTGTGGGGATGCACAGCTTGGCCACTTCTTGCAATGGGAATGCTCTTGGGCTGGAGAGGTGAACAAGATCTGTCAGATGCTCTCAGGGTCTCTTTCAAACACACATACCAACCCAAAGCAGCTGGGGAAAATCTTGGGTGGTTGTTTCTCCGGCATCTCAGACCTAGAGAGGAGGCTATGAAAGACTGTGACCCTCCCAGGTTTTAGCAACTGACCTCACTACCTGCTTCCACTATCTAGTGGTGGAAGCACGAGCAAAATCAGCTCCATGGGAAGGATATTGGAGAAAGGTGCTTGAAAAGTGAGTACAAGGAGGCTTTTAATGGAGTACACCTCCAAGTCAGAAACGTATTCAGCCTTCAGAATTTCCATGAAAAGAAGGGAGGCGAGGAGGATGAAGTGGCTCCCCAGACATGCAAAGAGAGCCTCTGTATTTAAACAAGAGTCATTAGATTATCTCAGCCAAGTAAACACCTACCTTGCCTATCCTAAACCAAATAAAAGAAGGAATGAACGGGTGAAGGGATAAATGTAGGAGAGTACTCGGGCAGGGGAAGGAAGGGTTGCATGAGTGGAGATTTCCCAAGTCTGACAAGGCAGGAAGCCTGTGAGACAGGCGGTGACTTCATTGGCTTTCCATGGAAGAGCCGAAGTGTAACAAGCCCTGGACCTTTCCCCTTGCAGTCACCTTCACTGGGCCAGCAGACATCACGATGCTGGTGGATAGCTCCACCAGTGTGGGGAGCAAGAACTTTGAGACCACCAAGAAGTTTGTGAAGCGGCTGGTGGGGCGGTTCCTGGAGGCCAGCAAGCCTGCTGACGATTCTGTGCGCATCTCGGTGGTGCAGTACAGCGGCCGGAACCAGCAGAAGGTGGAAGCTCAGTTCCAGTACAACTACACGGTCATTGCCAAGGCCATCGACAACATGGAGTTCATGAACGATGCCACAGATGTAAACTCCGCTCTGCAGTTCATCACAGAGCTGTACCGGCGCTCTGCCCGCAGCGTGGCCAAGAAGAGGGTGCTGGTGTTTTCTGATGGACACTCCCAAGGGATCACCGCCAGGGCCATCGAGAGGGCTGTGCAGGATGCACAGCAGGCTGACATTGAGATCTACGTGCTGGCAGTGGGCAGCCAAGCCAATGAGCCAAACATCCGTGTCCTGGTCACGGGGAAGAGCGCAGATTACGACGTGGCCTATGGGGAGCGGCACCTTTTCCGTGTGCCCGACTACACCTCTCTGCTGCGTGGTGTCTTCTACCAAACCGTCTCCAGGAAGATAGCTGTTGACTGAGCATCTGGGTGTGTTTATGCCAAGGCCATAGCTGCTTCTGTCTCACCTAAAAAGGAAAATTAATGAAGCAAAAAAAGATTTTAACAGTATTCTTGACCAACCTGAGGAATTTACATAACCATAGAGCCACAGCGTGGCTGTACAGAGTCCCCTCCCTTCTCCCTCTGCTTCACCATCTGTGTCCCTATTCTGTTAGCCTCAAATTCCCTCACTGCCCATAACTGCCCTCCCTCCCCACAGCAGGAAAACACAAGCACACCATGCAATAAGCCATCAGAACCCAAATACCAACCTCAGCCCACTGTGTTTTTGCCAAGAAAGAATCAGGATGAGGACTTTTGTACCACTAATATCTAGCCTGGTCTCTTAAGGCTGATTATGCTCTTTTTACCTACCTTGTTGTTGTTGTTGTCCATTACTTTCTCTCTTTTATGCATCAGTTGAGTAGTTGCCCAGCTCATGATGATCCTAGCTTAATGCTGTTGTCCGAGTGAAAGAGTCACACTTCAGCAAGCTTTGAGAGGGGATCGTTGCCACAGCTGGCAAGTTTGGTTCAGTTCTCCCATGCCTGGGGAGGAGAGAGGGCTGGACTGCACTACCCAAGTTGTGTGCAAGCATGTCTGGCCTCTGTGGCCAGGGGATGGGACACTCACTTCCCAGGGCTGGGGTAGAGGTGGGTGGTGGAGCATCCCTTGGCACTGACACTCCCATTCAGGGCAAGGAGGCTGGACACTGACCAAAGCAAAGATGGGCAGCAGCCTTTGGGGAGAGGGAAATCCTAAAAGAAGCTACATAACTGCACTCCCTCACTTACTGATCTCATGGTCCTACAGTGAAACCAGGAACCTCATTAATAACCTGAAGACTTGTTTTATGGTTCAAGGTCCATTCTGGAAAATCTCTTTGAGCCCAGTTAGTGGGATTTTTAATTTTTTTTTTAAGTTTTTTATTTTAAAAGAGCCAAGCTGACTTATTCCCAGCAAGCTCTGTTGGAGTACTGTTTCTATAGGACTACCTAGGAGTTAGGCACCTGGGCCCTAGGGAAACCCACTAACTGCACTATATATCAGATTAAGGCTCATCTTCAGCCCAGCGAAGTAAAGGGAAAGGCTGCCATCATCTCCCAAGGTCTTTGACTCACACTCTACAGATATACTGACAAAGGTGCTATCATTTATGTGGGTGATGTGAGCCCTTGGTGTTTACACAGTTGTTTCCGGGACGACACTGAAAATGTGGTTTGGCTGGGTGAAATTTTGTTTCAGCACTTCCATTGGTGCTCTTGCTATGAATTCATGTCCTTTGGAGAAACCAACAGTGACTGCCAGGTATCAGCACCCCAAACTCTGTACTTTGTATCCAGAAGTCCATTGTACCATTTAGTTTTATTTTATGCCTGTGTTTTACTAAAATTGTCCACTTTGGAAATTTGTCAAATAAATTGTTTTCCACAGTCTCTTAGGTTGTTTGTCTGACTTGACTTCCTCTCTCCCAGACCTTGATTTTACATCCTAAGAGATCTCTAAAATGTCCTTGGGGAAACTCCTAGGCCCACACCTCTGTGTCCCAGGGCTTGTGACAGCTTTTCACTGTGGATTCATGCGAAGTCACTTGTTCCCCAGACAGCGGGGACATTCAACAGGGCATTGTCTCATATCCTCCTCTTAGTCATGCTGCCTTCATCTCTGTGGAAAGGCTTGTTGGGCTCCCTGCAGCACTGGGGGTACCTCACTCACAGCTGGAAAGTCTGAGGAGCAGCTCTGGAGCAGCTCTACATGTGGCAGCTGTTTGTGTCTGATCTCCTGCTCTCCTCTCCATGGAAAGTCAGGAAAAAAGGCCTTCATATTTGCCCTAAGAAAGGGGCTTTTAATAGCTCAAGGAGTACCTATTAATGGCTTGCCACCGTCCTTGGCAGGAGTCAGGCATGAAGGAACATGATGGGGACAAGCCCTTGGGCTACAAATTTGTGGCTAAGGATGCCCAGCCCGCAGGATAGGCTCCTGCCAGCAGGAAGGGGTGCAAAAAGGGAGCTTCTGCCCACCCCCTGCTGTATGTCCCCCCTAAAATCCTACCCGGGCCATGTCCAATGCATGGATGCAAAAGGTACCCGAGCAAAGATCTCTCTGTCTTCGGGCTGGTTTACACCTTTTTCCTAGAAAAGTAGGTGGCAGGAGGGATCTTTCCCACTTCTGTTCATTTCTTCCCTCCGCTCCAAACCATGCCCTAGCATTTTCCCTCTGCAGAAAGGAAAAGAAGATCCCAAACCAGTGAAAAATATCAGATTCTGAGCCTCAGTTCTGGAGTGCTTGTCAGTTTTCCCCATCCTTTCATCATGTCATTTATAGAAAAATCTAAAAGTTCCCTTTAAATTCCAACTTGCCAGAAGAAAAACAATTATAACCAGAACCGCATGGCAAGCTGGCTTCCCAGGAGACAGGGAACAGCAGGAATTATGCACAAGTGCCCATTGCCTTATGTTTAGCAGTCTCGCCCTGTCTTTCCCCACTGCTGTGCACTGCTCAGGTAGGACTGTGGAAGCCCTGTCAGGTGTCAGGGACAAAGCTGGTCCCAGCATGATGGATTTCATTTATCTTCCATTTTTGGTGATATTCATTCCAATCCCCTCTTTTCAGTCTCAATTTTTGTGCTTCCATTATGGGGAAGGTCAAAAATGCCTCTGCCTGCAGGCCTCCTTTGTTAAACTTCAAATGTTCTCCAGATGTTCAGCGAGGGGGTTTATGTAACAACAACAGAATTTGGGTCACATTTCTCTATTTTCCTCTGACTAAATGCTCCTTGTTTGAGGCAACACTGATTCACAGCCCTTTCATGGGAAGATGATGGCTGGGGAAGGACTGGATTACTGAGGCTGTTTTACCAGTGTGGTAGGACTCCTAAAACACATACCAAGCTACCCAGCTACTCGGGGATGATTTTGTGTATTTAAGAATCTTTCCTGTGCCTGCAACTTTCCCAAGGTGCAGAGATCCATTGCCTTGCCTCTTCTAGCTGTGACAGCCAAATAACTGAGTGTTCACTTCTGTGTTTTGGGGCTTGCTTTAGCTTGTATTCCCAAGCATGCTTTAGTTTAAGGTATGCATTATTTAGTCCAGTTCATGGCTTTTCCCCTTAAAAGAAGTAGCATTTTGTAAGGAGAAAGAATCATGGACAAACAGTAGAGGAAAGACTGTAACCTATTAAGAAATACGGAAATATGGGGTTGACACACAGAATTAATTCTCAGAAAACTCAAGACCATGGAGAAAGGCCATTCGCTCCCTGTCCCCAGCATACATTAGCATCATTATCGTCCCTCTCCAGGTAAAGGATTTAGGAAGCTGATGGCCTCCCATAATGTTGCATGAGACAAAGGAGTATCACCAAAGCATGGTGCAGCTCTGGGAGACTTCATGTAACAATTTTAGGGTTTTGCTAATTCCCGTCCATAGCTAGGTCACTTAGATTTTAAGGGCCTATGTAATAATGGGACTAAACAAGTTGTTATGGTCTGGCTAGGCTGAGAAGGCTTTAATTTGACAAACAATTAATTTTCCTTATCTACACTTAACAGTGCCTTCCCTGCTTGTCCCTAGCTAAGCCCACAGGCAAACATAAATGTTCTGCCAGGGTCTTGCCTCCCAAAATTTCTCTTCATTGTTCATAGGGAGATCAGGCTGGATCCACAGTGTCTGATTTCTATGCTTTTCCACAGAAAATGTATATTGTGTCAGCAGAGATTCTGGAGGATGTGTGGCAGGAGGGGGACTGCAGCCAGGCAGGCCTAACCAGAAAGGTGAGATGTACTTCTGAACACAGGAAGGGGCACTGTTTCATTTCTATTTCCATTTTTTCTCTTGTTTCTTTTAGCTTCTTACAAGGTGTGGCCATCCCTGCCACACAAGGAAACTACAGAGGTACTCCCAGGAACGCGCTGTGGCAGTGATGTCGCCCTTCCACTGAGGACTGGGAATTCATGGAGTGACTTATTCCCCCTGAGGTATTGCTGCTGCCCTTCCACCTGCTCACAGCCTCAGCAGAGCAATGCTCTTGGTACCATCCATCTCTGTAGACACCAGTAAGAAGCACTTCTCAGCTTTGTCATCCCCGTGAAAATGCTGGCATTTAATATCCAAGTTGCTGAACCAGACAAGAATGCAGCTGGGGTGTCTCTTCTTGTGGTAATATATTAAAAAGAGAAAATGGAAAGAGATAGCAGAAAATGGAGTCAAAGCAGACCCTTCCGACCCTTTACCACGTACATCTGGAGAATTTGTTTTTTCCTTTTTTCTTCACTTTTGGCTATGGCACTTTGGAGAATCATAGGACAGTTTGCGTTGGAAAGGACCCTAGAAATTATTTTGTTCCAAACCCCTGCTGCGGTCAAGGACAGCTCCTACTATACCAGGTTACTCCAAGCCCCATCCAACCCTTTAACACCTCCAGGGATGGGGTGCAAATAACCCTTCTTCCTTGTTCTAGATGCTTCTAGAGGTCTTGGGAGATAAACTGTTTCTTGAGATGAATTTCCTAGAGGGGAAAAACCATGCAAGAAACTTTGAGGGTCATTTATTGTTACAACATCATCTGATTTGACTGCACAAAGGTGCAGCAATCTTGGTACAGCCTCTGCCTAAGAACTTTTTTTTTCCATAATCTAGTGGCCACATAAAAGGTGCTGCCTCATCAAACTCAGGTTCCTTTAGTCACCAAGAATAAGGCATGAGGAGGTCATTAAGACCATTTTCTACCTTTATGGTGTGTTTTACCTCACACAGAGGTCATGTTCCTCCTTCCCTTCTGGAGTTACCAGCTGAAGTCTCTTACTTACTTGTGTTTTCTTTTTTCCCTCGTGACCTGACACTCAGTTCTTGTTTTAGGTGTCAGTAGCTTGCAGCAGCACAACAAGGTCAAGCTATGGCAGAAAGTCCAAAGGCTTGTTCCCTAATACTGAGACCTCTACCCATCATAAAAGTGGTGTTGGGACATGGCAATGCCATTCCATGGAGAAGATTAAAAACCCAAACTAGACTACTGGCAAGAAAAACCTCAAGACAATTTGGTTTGCACCATTGTCCTGGAGACTGGGAAGGGAACTAGGTCACAAATTGTCTGTGCACAGGCAGCTTTGAAACAACCTTTGAGGAAGGCAACCTCTGTTTTACATGTGGATCAGTAGAACACAGCTGGAATTACCCTCAAGCTTCTGCCAGTGAGCAGCAAATAATTTTTGAAGCTGAAATCTGACCTGTTGGCCGGGAAAATATGAGTCTCAGAGAGCTCCCAAACACAGAGGCAAGCCTGGAAGAGGCTTGACAAGAGGAAATAAATAGCGTCCTTCTACAGAATCAAGCTGAGGAGGAGAGACAGCCTGCCAGGCTGTGATGTGAAGTGATGCCCACATCCCTCAGATGTGCCCTTCCTGGAAGAGGTTGGATGAGGCTTGGAGCAACCTGGTCTAATGGAAGGTGTCCCTGCTTATGTCACATGGGGTTGGAACAAGATGAGCTTTAAGGTCCCTTCCAATCCAGACCTTGGAGCTAGTCCTTTCTCTGCCCCTAGATCCCTGGAAGTGTCCTGTATTTGCTTCATTTTTTTTTCCTTTCATTGAGCATGCTCCCTGCTGTCTGCCAGGCCAAAAATCACTATAAGTCAGTAGTTGTATTGCTAATGTCTCCTTGCCCTTTGCATGAGAGGTGATGGTCTTTGATGTCCTTCCTGCCTTCCAGAAACAAGATTTTCTAGTGTAAGGAGTGAGGGGATTAACTCCTGCTGGCATATTAAACCACAGATGCTGGTGCACACCAGAAGGGAAATGCTGCCATGTCCGCAGCGCCTCTCCTGCAGTCAAACCAGCCCACCTGCAGGACTCATGCCGCAGACCAGCTATCTCAAGGCCAGCCCTGGCAGCCAAAGTTTCAAGACATATCCTGCATGTAAAAATACATTTGCATTCTACAGAAGTTCCCTTCACCTCTGCTGCTGCCGCTGCTGCCCCGGGGCTGGCCTGCAGCAGTGGCAGGACAGGCTGCAAGCAGCGCGGCCTGCGGACACCATCTTGGGAGCAGGCTTCCCCTCACGGCACAGGCCTGGTGTGGTGAGACCCTTAAATACGAGTCTGAGGTTGCCCCTTTCAGCCTTTCAGTTTTTCTCTGCCTCTCTTTTCTTCTGTCCTCACAACTAAATCTCATTCCCCTCAGATAGCATTTTTTGTGTCTTAAGGAAAAGCAAGCAGGGCAGGGATCAGCAGTAGGTGCTGATATTAACCCAGGTGCCCACAGCTTTCAGTGCTCCAAAAGCAGTGGGGAAGGCATATGTGTCACAGGCTAGTTGCTGTTTAATTCCTGGCTTGGCATTAGAAAGCAGTTCAAACCTTCACAAATACGGAAGGGCTTGTCTGTAACTCCTGAAATCCCTGGAAATCCCACTCTTGCCCCCAAAGAATCCAAACCCTCAGGACCCAAAATGTGTTTGTCCTGTTACCCGAGTCATGCTTACTTCTGCATAAATGGGAAATTTGGCCTGGATTATGTCTCTGGATTTCTGATAGCACCACCAGTGGTAAAAATATCCCTGCACACAACATTATGTTTTGGTTAACGTGAGAGCTGAACACAGTTACACGCGATGTTTTCCACGGGACTTGAAGTCCATGAGATTTTTTTAAGGTAGCTTGTAAACCCAGCATGTTGCTTTTCTGAAGCAAGCCTGTCTTGGATAAATCCCAGGCCACGAGCTGCACAATGCAGTTTTTCCTGGCTCCAAGACCCAGAAGCATTGGGCACGTACTGAACAGGACACAGGCAAGGGCGGCTGGATGAGCCCCATCTGGAGCTCCACAGCTCCTTGGAAAAGTGTGTCAAAAGGGGACTGGCATGCAGAGGAAATGAGAACATGTGGCAGATTACTGTGCCTGAAATCAACCATCCCCACAACACCCCAGGATGTGCCTCGAGGCACTGCAGGGTCCTGCTGGAAGTGCCATTGACTGCTAGGCAGAAACAGGCTGGTCTTGCACAGGTTTCCCTCTGCAGCAGCCCTGGGCCTCACAGCTGCCGGACAATGTTCAAAGGGACTCCAACATGGAAGGGGAAGGAGAAGGGGAAGGGGAAGCTGACTGAGGAGTATCTGAGGTTACTTGGAGGAGACCAAGCGGACACCTTACTGGGATCTGCAGCTTCCTCATAAGGGGCAGTGGAGGGGCAGCATCCATCTCTGTGAGCAGTGACAGGACTGAGGGAACAGATGTGTCTGCAGAGATTTAGGTTGGACATTAGACAAAGGATCTTCTCCCAGGGGGTGCTGGGGCACTAAATAGGCTCCCCAGGGAATGGGCACAGCCCCAAGGCTGCGAGAGCTCCGGAGTGTTTGGAAATGCTCTCGGGCACATTGTGGGATTGTTGGGGTGTCTGTGCAGGGCCACGGGTTGAACCCAATGATCCTTGTTGGTCCCTTCCAGCTCAGGATATTTTGTGGTTCTGTGGCTCTGTGATTCTACCAAACATAAATTGAGTGGTTCCGCTCCTCATCATCACAAGGGGATTTGGGATTTCCTGTGAATTCAGGGTTCCTTGGTTTCACATTGTATGGGGTTTTTTTGCAGGGCCTGGGAAGCTCCTTATTGATGTGGCAAGTCATGGCCAAAAAACACTCTGATGGCAGATGCTCTGTGACTGAATGGTGAGTAAACCATTGCATAATCCAGGCATTGCTACATCCCAGGACCTGTCTCACATATGTTAAATGAGGTAGTTAGCACAGATATTTGAGTAAATACTTTTTGTTTGTAATGTCTGGTGGGTTGTTAGGTAAAGACAAGAGCTGGAAAAAAATCTGGGAGACATTTTGCTGGCAGGGTGCTGCAAAACAAAGAAATTAGCAGTTTGCCCAAGACCAAGACTGTGGTCGACATGGGAACAGAACCTATCTCCTTTGATTCCTGTATGCAATAGATTCTGTAAAAGCAGAGCCAAGAAGTGAACATGTCTGGAGTAAAATTGTCCAGAGCTGTATCAGACAGGTCAGAGGATGACAAACTGGTCCATACAAGTCACCAGTTGTAAAGAGGGCCCTGGTGGCTGTTTCAGAAGTGAATGGCTCCTTAGGATCCCAAGAGTTCACACCACCCTTCAGCTCTTGCAGAGTGTTATGTATTAGGGAGAAATATTAGGAAGAAGTTCTTTACTCAGAAGGTAGGGAGGCCCTGGCACAGGGCGCCCAGAGAAGCTGTGGCTGCCCCTAGATCCCTGAAAGTGTCCAGGGCCAGGTTGGATGGGACTTGGAGAAACCTGAGGTAGTAGAAGATGTCCCTTTCCAAGGCAGGGGGTAAGAATGAGATGGGCTTTAAAGTCCCTCCCAACCCAAGCTATTCTGAGATTCTCTGATTATATGATTTTTATGCTATTTTTCATAAGCTTGCATAGTTGAATCAAGCCTGTGACCGTTTTGTCTCCAGTTTGTTTTCAGTCCCATGACCTTGATAGCCAGATTTGAAGCACATGTTCACCATGCAGTTGTGAAATTGAAACTGAAGTGCTCAGTTGACCCCCAAACACTGTTTTTGTTGCATTAAAGTTAATGACTGCTTGTTCAACACTAAGGTAGGACACGTGCTGCATCTGTAAAAACAGAGTTATTGCAGTGTGCATTTTTTTCTGGGAAATTTGCATCAAAATCCTCCAAAAAGACCCCGAGTTCTATTAAAATGTTTGAAATGTAGTCTTAAATGTTAATCACTCAATGAATCAGAGCCTGATAGCTTTTACTGATCCTAATAAAGAAAATTCAAGAATCAAGTGATTTTAACAGGACCAGAGGTAACAGGCACAAACTGAAACATGGGAAGTTCCATCTGAACACAAGGAAACACTGGTCTTTTTAGAGTAAGGGTGGTCAGATATTGGACCTGGTTTTCTAGAGATATTGTGTGTTCTCCATCTGTGGAGATGCTCAAAACCCTGGACATTGTTCTGGACATCCTGCTCTAGCTGACCCTGTTCAAGCCAGGGCTTTGGACTGCCAGCCTTGACCATTTAGCTGTGACCCTGCTGGTCCCTATGTCACCAGAGGCAACAGAAAGTCCTCCCTGCAGAGTCCTGGCTTAGTCAGTGTTTCAGAGGGTTTCAGGGTTTCACTCTGCAGTCCCAAGGCACTACACAAGAAAAAAGAAAATTATAGAGGGATCTTCTAACCTCTTGAGTGCATCACCATGACTCAGAAATTACTTTAAAAGTGTGGGTTTTAAAAACCTTTGTAAGCTTAGAAATGGTTCCTGTCTTATTTCTAGGTAAACGTGCTGGATTTGGGACCATCCCTGCTTCAGAGCGCCCAGAGCCAAGCTTCAGGAGCTGATTACCTTCTTGCTTACTATTTCCAAGTGTCTTTTTGTTTCTGTCGCCAAGCTGTATCTGGAAATAGTGGAAGAGTGCCAGGGAGCATCTGCATAGTTTTTGTCTGTGTGAAAGGGCAGCAGTTACAGAAAGTGCAGGATCTTGTGCCGACTTTGCTGCTTAGTCATCCTGCAGTAACTGTGACTTGGCAGCTGGTCTGACCCTGCCCCTTACAAACACTTCCATATATGGCTGGGATTTTTTATTTCCCTTTGCCTCCAAATGGCTACACAGCTGGAAAGCCTCCAAAAGGGAGAAGCCATGGGTTTACATCAAGAGAAACCAGCTGTGCATAGTCATACCTTTAATTTGAAGCCTCTCTCACAGGAACACACCACCCAGGATGCTCCAGGGATTGATTCCTTAAGTTGCCCAGAAGTGGGTGCTGTGCCTGTCTGGTGACAGGAACACAGATGCCAGAGTGGTTGTCAATATTTTCCTTGCCCAGGGCTCAGATAAGCTGGGAAGGAAAAAGCTTCAGCCACGTGACCTGGCTGACCCTGTGAGCAGCCAGGTGTCATCCCTGGCCCTGTCAGGGACCCAGGAGAAGAGGTGGCCATGAGAGCAGATGCCGGAGACCTCGGTGCTGCGCCCATCCTGAATAGCTTCTGAGGGCTCCTTGCTGGCCTCTGGGAAGACAGGATCTGGTCACAGGGACTCAACATGTGGGATCCAGGTTCCCTCCAGGCATTACAGATGTGCAGGTTTTCTCTGCTCTGCTCTGGCAAGCCAACGGAAAAAAAGCATTCCTGGCTTATGAAGAGCTTTAGGGCAGATGAAGCACAGTCATGACCTGAGCTGGAAAAGGGATATGCCTGCTGCGAATTTATTGCTGTGCCTAGAGTTGGAGCCTCTGGGGGAATGGCACTGGGATGCTGCACCCCATCTTGTGACTTGTCTTGTGCCAATCCCCCATGTCGTGCCCACATGGAGAACATGGATGAGTGGCCTGATAACAACTGAGAAAAAAAAACCCAAGTAATTTTCCTCACCCAGGACACCAGACTGGAAAAAATATCTTTCATTTGAGGCCAGATTCCAGCTAGGCGCTGAAAATTCTATACTTTTTGCTCCTGCTCCATGTATTTTTGTGGAAATTTAATGTGTGAAAGAGGTGGCTGCAAGTGGGGTGGGACCTCCAGCCCTCTTTTGTTTACAGAAAAGGTGCTAAGATGAGAGCACTGACCTGACAGCCTCCTCAGGTTATAGATAACCTCACCATGTATGAACCCTTTCCTTTTAAACCTTTTGCAGGATTCTGGATATTCTGTAGAAACACAGGAATTCTGTAGAAATCTTCTGCAAACAGAGCATCAATTTTTCTAGCCAAAATGGCCTAATGTCTGCCAGAGCTAATTTCTCTACAATCAAACATTCAGCTCCTCTGAACAAGGAGTCACTGTGGGAAGAACAAATGCAGTGTTATTGCCAGGACCTGCTGAGGGAATTCCTGTCTACAGCTCTTGTTGTGACAAGGATTCAAGAAAAGAAGATCAGAGCCACTTAAAACCATCCCATCACAGTGTAGAATCCCTCATCCCTTATCACCAAGTTATCCCTTTTATAAATCTTGAGTCCTACCCAGTCTTTTATCCATCCAAACAGGGAGAAGGACAGGAGTGAGACCCCAAAGTGCTCCCCCAAGATCAGAAGCTGCACTGGGATGGGTCCTGTACCAAGTGTTTTCTTGATGGCCTGGATCTGGGACCTTCATCTCACAGAGATGGAAAGTCCAATTGGATATTCAGGGGGTCCAAGGAGCTGCTAATGGGGCACTAGTGGAGAATCCTAGTTGGGAGGCAGCACTGAAACTGCCCCTGAGAGAGAGGAGAGTGACCCCACCACCATGCAGAGGAAAACCCCAACACTTGGCACAGGGAAATGTGGAGCTCCAATGGAGGTGAGACATTGGAGTGGGTGGGAAGCGGCTGATGGCTAATGAGAACAGGCTGCTGGGACACAGTGTCCTGTGCAAGACAAAAAAACTTTGGGAGGGACAAGGGGAGGGATATGTGGGGCAGTGGGTCAATCCTGCTGTTCTGAATGGAAGCCTCCTGGAGTGACAGGGCATGGAGGACTGCAATAGGTGAATATTCAAGTGGTGGATGTGTTATGGGATGCTTGTTCTGCTCAGGGAAAGAGATTCTGCTCAGGGTTATTATAGGACCTCCACAGGGGCACAGAGTGGAGGTTGTCTCCAATGTGTGTTTAAACTTGTGACACCTTCCTAATTTTTGGTGTTTTGTAGGGTGAGGAAGTTATCATGTCCCACTCAAATTGTCCATGAGGAAAGGTAGCACCTGTGGAGCCTATTTGTTAAGGGTGTGATGATAATAAATTACCTTGTCATGAAGGAATGATACACACATATATCCGAATGGCAGCTCCTAAATATATATTCTCCTGAAATGTGGACTTGGGCTGCATGAAAGCAACTCCCAGTTCTGGCAAGGGACCCTTAACACAATGCTGTTGAAACTGAAGCTGGGGCTTCATGGATGTCAGCAGCTCCAAGGCAGCAAACCCAGGCTGTAATCTTTGCTGGAATTTCTGGTGTGCTCCAGCCATGGATTTTCTTCGTGGCTGCAGCATCTACTCCTAAAGCTGCTAAGGGGCAAAGATAGACCTAGCACCTCCTGTGCTCCCACACCTCTTCCCAAAGATTTCAAGAGCAAAACCTGGACTGAAGGCAAGCTTGCTGTTTGCTCCCAGAGCAAATCAGGACAGAGGCTTTGCCAAACCCAGCTGCTGTGTCCTCCTGCCAGCCCCTGGTCCTCCTCCAAGGAGATGTCTGTCCACTGTGGTCTCTCAATGGGATCCATGTGTTCTTCATGAGAGGCCTGGAGAGCTTAATCATCCGTGGTCTGGGGTTTTCTATCAAGCATTCCTACACCACTCAATTATCTGGATTCCCCAGAAGGGATATGGGAGACTGATTTTCTCACAGGGCTTCCAGTGGCTCCTGCAAGTTCTTCCTTACCCCATCCTGCTCCAGTATCCTTTCTCACTGTGCTTGTCCTCGTGCTTCCTCCTGAGGGTGGGGTCTGCTGGATGATATCTCAGTCACAGACTCACCTTTTTCTCTCGTAGTGTCTGACAGAGATATACTGAGCAGACAGGTCATGGGCTTGCCTTGGAGGCAGTGAGCTGTGCAAAGGCAAACCTGGGCTGCTCTTGGGGATGCTCATGTTGGCCTGACCTCACCCAAGTTCTGCTGTTAAACCTTGAAGCTTCTCCTGTGAGCAGGTGAACCTGCCACAACCACTACCACAGGTTTAGGAGAAGCACAAATTATTTACTTCATGACTTCATGGCAGAGCACATTTGTAATTCATTGACAGTAGTTTTGCTGCTGTCTGAAGAGGTACTCAGGCACATAATGCCAATCCTTTGGGGACTCTTTAGAGTGATGCAGGGGAAATCTCAATGTAAAATGAAACTGTGGCTTCTATGCTCAGTTATTTAACAAATGACTAATGCATTATTTCTTGCTCATTTCTGTGTTTCTCTTAGCATTTTTATCCCTGTTAGATAGAGGCTGCCAAAACCTGGATGGAGAGGGGACAGAAGGGAGGGTGAAGAAGTGTAAGCGGAAGAACTCTGGGTAAAAATGCTTCAAGTAAAAGAAGAACAGCAGGTAAAAGAAGGACTGTTTGTAAAAAAATTGTGTGTAAAGGAAGTGTATGTAGGAGCCAGTGAGCACATGCCTGCATATTCCCATCCTCACTCTTCATTTGTTTATCACACACTGAAGCTGGAAAATCTCAAGCCTCTTTGGACTGCAGATAAGCAGTCCAGTTCCACTGGCAGCCTTAGGGAAAATGAGTATAAACATAAGATACTATTTATTGTGTGCATGATCAAAATTATTTCATTTGATGTTGGAGATTGAGCTCGTGTTAATGCTCCAATTAAATGCACAGACTTTCAGTTACCCTGGTAAAAGGTGATGTTGCATCTCTGGCAAAAATATTTTAACTTCCTTGTGACCCAGATCTCTTGGCTTGATTTAAGATGCCATCAGAAAGGAATTCAAGGAAGGATGGAATACAGCTCTCCTAACTCACTCTGCAGAGTAGTTGCTTTTTCTCAGGGGAATACCTATTTAATAATGAATCTTTTTTGTTTTGCTTTGCTTTGGAGGTTGGTGGGTTTGGGTTTTTTTTTTGGGGGGGGGGGGTGTTACTTTGTAGTAACACCTTTGAAACCAGCTCAGATAAGAATCTTTTTCTTAACACTGATTACATATCTAATTATATTACATTTTTTACATGTCTGAAACTCCTGTGACAAACTTTTACGAGATTTGGGGCAAATATTGTTTTCCTTCCCAGCTGGCATGATGGGAGAGGGCAATTTTTTATTGCTGTGTTGTATTTGGCCAGGAGGACAATTCATTATGGAATTCCAAATTTCTTTAGCATAAAGAGAGCCACAAATGGGATGAGGGCCGTGTTTTGTGTCAGAGCAAGAATTCCAGCATGTGTATAATGGAAAGGGAGGTGTTAAGTGTTGTGCCAAAAGCACAAGCAACACTCTGCTGTACGTGACCCGGGAGCTGAGCCGAAGAGCTGCACAGGGTTCCCTGGATCCACATCAAATACGTGAGGAGCAGCAGCCATGGAGCAGTGGAAAGCTCAGAAACCCCAGGAACAGCAGCTGGGAGGCTGCCCACCACCCTCCCCAAACAAGGCTGTCTGGAAAGTGGTGCAGCTTCCCGCAGCCTCCATCTCGGTGGAGTGAAGCAAGTCCTGAAGGGCTCAGCACATAAAGCCCAGCTGAGGAGGGCTAGAGACCAGTTGGGGTTTTTATTCCTGAGTGGACGGTTGAGGTGGACACAGATTTCAGGAGCCTCACTCCAGTTCTGAGGCACCTCTGTGAGTGTATGCCTGTGGCATACACTGTTAGGACGACTTGAATCAGCTGCAAAATTTTGGGGTTTCGAGTTATTTTGAAAATTATTATGATTGCAAATTTAACCTTGAACGCTTTGGCCCCATACCGAAGTCATGAAAGGGGTAACAGTGGAATTCGTTGCTCCAGGACTGCACTGGTCTTCTGGAGAGTTTGGGAGATTGGAAATGAGTAGCCAAACACAGCTCCCTACCACTGCAGGAGCTCATTCCTGAGCCTCCTTCCATCTCCTGAGGGGAGGTGAGGATTAGAGGTTTTCAAAAACTTCAGTTTAATGCTTTCTCTTGAAGAACATCTTTAGTAGCAAGTTGCAACCTTGAAGTCACAGATTTTCTTTCAGGACCTGAATAACAGGTCCCTAAAGCCAAGAAAACCTCTCTCATTGGTTTCAGTGTTAGGTTTTCTTCACATTTCCTTTCTAATTCCTCTTTACAAGTCCTACTGAAATGGGAATTAGACATAATCTGCCTCAAGGATTCAGCTCCATACAAGGGCTAATGTTGGAAACACTCGTTTAAGACCCGAGGGCAGAATATCGTGGTTGCAGAGACAAAGCCAAGATTAAAGACACGGTTAGCATTTCGAATAAATCAGCTCAATTACTGACCCCCAGGAGGCTTTGCCGGGCCACTGCCCTCCTGATGGGAATCACTGAAACCAGGGCTAGCCCCCTTCCAGCGCAGCAGCCCACACTGATATACCCTCAGATTCAGAAAAAGAAGCCCTTTTTTTTTCTCTATCTGCTCCATTTCAGCCCCCTCATTTCCCAGGATAAGGCAATAATTAATTCCTTTCCTTTCTATTTATAACCATTAGTCATTGCAAAAGTGTCTCCCATAGATCTGTGGTTCAATATAATGAGTGTGTCTTGAGGGAATATTATTCATGCAAGTAGCTGAAATCTAAAAGAGAAAGTCTCTGTTTTATTTGTAACCTTAGCCAGAGTAGTCATTTCATTGGCGGGGGTGGGGGGAAGGCGGCATAGACTGCACCTCCAGGCTCCAGCAAATGTTTAGATAGGAAGAAAAATGATATTTCTTTCCTGGGCTGGTACGTGGTGTTAAGGACCGTGGGTGGGGTGGGATGGGATGTGACTAAGTTTAAAAAATGTACTCTTCTTAAATTTTTAATTTTTTTTTTTTTTTTTTTTAACCATCATCAGTAAAAGGCTAGGGAGAGTCATGAGGTTTCTTCTATAAACTGTGTGGTTTTTTTTCCCTTAAATTCATGGAAACACCACTGCAAGTTTTTCCTTCTCGTTTCTCTGGTGACAAGAAAACAAAACAAATGCAGCTGGGTCATTCTGCTCTCACTGTATTGCACCACAAAGACCTAAAGACACACACTGTGTGTTTTAACTCTTTTCCCTCTCTACCCAGGGCTGCAAAATTACAGATGGCCTGAAATCTCCAGAGAGATATCTTGGGATTATCCAGCATGTGCTCCAGATACACCAGCCATCACTCTGAGGTCCCGCCCTGCCAGGGAGCTGGAATACAGTTCACTGTGCAAAGGTTCTTCTCTATGAGTCAACAAGTCCTGGGACTTCATTCTGACTGGCTGCCTGGAAAAAATGTGCTGCAAGAGGGGAAAGTATTAAAAAGCACAGACTGGGAATCTGGTAAAAGGGGAAGTATTCTGGGAGAAAGGGTTTCAGTTCATACTCTTCCTGCTCTGTCTCTATTCTCTGTCCACCCATTTTTCATAGAGTCAAAGAATCTCCTGAGCAGGAAGGGGCCTGCAGGGATTATCCAGTTCAGCTCCTGGCCTGGCACAGACATGCCAATAATCCCACCCTGTGCATCCCTGAGAGCATTGCCCAAACACTTCTGGAGCTCTGGCAGCCTTGGGGCCTCTTCCCTGGGGAGCCTGGGCAGTGCCCCAGCACCCTCTGGGGGAAGAACCTTTTCCTGATATCCAACCTAAACCAAAATAATTTGCTTGTTATGTTCATAATGAAGCTGTGTTGGTGCTGCCTGGCACTTCTGGGACAACACTAGGTACCTTCCCTTTCCCTGGCATTGAAATGCCTGAGACGGCTCTGCCATCCCCTCCATGATAGTGAGCAGACCCAGACATGCTCTGGGAGTTTGCCCTTCCAGAGGGGATCAGCTCCAGAAGATGCTGAGCCACCATGGAAAAGATTACCCTAGACAATAAGCTTGGACTGAAGAACTGAAGGCACAATATTTTATAAGTTCATAATTATGGCCTTGATTTCTCCAAAGATCCAAAGAAATTCTGCCCCTTGGCACAGAAGAATTCCTGTTGCTTTTCCAAGCTGGTGTCCTCAAACCCCTTCTGAGAAGGGAAGCCTTGAGCAGACAGGAGATAAATATTGGAGCAAAGGCTTCCACACTAGTGGGGTCTAAACAACTATTTCTGGAAGATTATGAGAACTCATGGAGAATCAGGCTTCCTCACCACTGTATCTACACAGTGCAGAGTCCCTGGGATATCTTCATCCCCCTAAGGATCTTGAGCTCTAGCAAAAAACCACAAGGCTACAGATATAGGCCTGTGCCTGGCAGAGCTTCAAAAGTGCTTTAGGCTTGGAAAACCTTAGGGCTGTTTAAAATAAAATTCTAGAAACTCCAAACAGTCCTTCCTTCCTTATGTGTTAGCAAGCAAAAATTTGCAAGTACACAAAAGTTGTGTATAAAAACTGGGTGCTAAGTAAATAAGAGCTGCAAGAGCACAGGGGACTGAAAAGTTAACACTGGGATATTAAAATAGGACAAAGTATGCAAAGCCTCAGATTGTACTTGTGTGTTCGTGAACACTCTCTAAACATCCTGGAGCAGTTGGCTTTAATGGCCTAAATCCCAGGAAATGCTGCTAAAATATGGTATCAAACGAATAATTGCTTTTTTCTTCAGAAAGATTCCCCTTTGTGCCTCATCTTACCGCAATTTGAGAAAGTCAGGCTCAGTGGGGGCTGTTGCTCACATGCATGAACTGGCTAAATTCAGAAAACTAAGTTTATTTTCTTCTCTTTCATATACATATATGTTCCTTTAATAGATGTCTTCTCCTGAGTAAGACCTGCCAGAGATGCCCTGGAGTCAGCCAAGTCTCTTTTGGAAGGATGGTCCAGCACAGGGGATGTTATAGTAGGATTCTGCTGGAGACCACCTGATGAAGACGAGAAGGTGGATGAAGTGTACTTCAGGCTCTGAGAGGAATCCTTAGGGCCACAGGCTGACCATGAACACCACAAGAGACTTCAGGAATAGTTTGAAGACAGGTTCCTGAAGGAGCTGATGAATGAGCCAACCAGGAGAGATGATCTGTTGGACCCACTACACAAACACAGGGAAAAACTGGCTGAAAATGAGAGGGCTGGAGGCAGCCCTGTCTGCAGAGACTGGGGCAGTTCAGAGAGTAAGAGAGGTCAGCAAGGCAAAGAGCAGAATTACAGTCTTGAGCCTCAGAGGGGCAGGGATTTGCCTGTTGGGGTGAAGGAATGCTAACACATTGTAGGAATTGAGCTCAGAAGTCACAACCGTGGAAGTGTCCGAGGCCAGGCCGGACAGGGCTTGGAGTGACCTGATCTAATAGAAGGTGTCCCTGGTGCCAGCCAAGGCTGGGGGTGGAACTGGATGAGCTTTAAGGTCCCTTCCAACCCAAAGCATTGCTTAGTTCTGTGAATAGGAAGCAAGAATTTCAGAAAATGGTAACTACAAAAGAGCATAAAATCCATCCTGCAGTTTGTCATCAGTGAGAATGCTGAGAATATCAACTGCATACCTACAAAAAGTCGAAAGCCAGCATCCATTATTCTCAGTAAACATTTAACAATCTTGGCCTCATTTTTGATTCTCTACACACAAGACTCTTGGAAATCACGGCATAACATCAGAATAGTGTGAAGGGTGGTTGCAATTGTAGACAGACACAAAGGCAGTACAGTAGCTGCTTTCCAGAGAACCCATAAAGCTGTTTCACATGTACACAAGTGGTTTAAAACAGGGAGTTCACATTTTACTGGGGGCTACAAGTCAGATGAAAAAAGTAAAAAAAAAAAAAAAAAAAAAAAAAAACCACACCACCAAAAAACAAAACAAAACAAAAAAACCCAAAAAACCCCCCAGATATACAGTTTATAAAGGAACAACTAAACAAACCATAAAACACATTTCAGTTTACAAGGGGATGTAAATGAAATAGTAGCCATCTGTGCCTTACTTCCAATTCTATAGAATTGTAGAGGAGAGCAGATTTTGTCTTTCTTTCTACCCTTCAGCTTCCACTGTTTCCTCTCTCTCCATTTTATGAATAGTGGAATACTCAGTATATGTTCAGTACAGTGTGTTCTGTGAGCTGCAATAATAATTTGCAGGTAACATAGAATAATAGAATCATTAAGATTGGAAAAGAACTCCAAGATCACCAAGACAAATATAGAGGGTAATTAATCCATATCCATGCACATTCTCTGCAAAATATCTTTCCATGAAATCTGCAGTTCAACTGAAAGGAGGAAGGAAGAAAGAAAGGAAAAAATTGTTTGAGGATTAGAAAAAATAGCTAAAGAGAACACACCCATTTTCCTTCAGACCTTCCTATGTCCTCAGCCCATTCTTAAGAAAAAAACCCCTCAGTCACAAAAAACTAGCTCAGGCCTTTAACACCAGTTCTAAAAGAAGATGGGGACGGGGAGACGGGGGCGGGGGGGGGGGGAGGCGGAAGGCAGCAGGATGTTTTGAGGTTATTTTGTCCCATCTTCCACCACTTTAATGTGCCTGTGTGTCAGATTGCCCCAACGTAAGACAGGAACTTGCTAGGTGTGCCCATCTATGACAGAGATGTCATAGATGTCCTACAAATGTCCTTTTTGTCCTACAAATGTCATGCAAATGGATATCTAGGCAGGTGAGAAACACCAAGATTGCCTTTATTATGGAGGGAAAGTGTACAGCAGGGAGCTGTCCTGTAAAATATACAGGAATCCTCTCAGGGACAAAGCATTTTGTCATGTCAAGCTGCAAGGAAAGGTTTTGATTTGACATGAGAAAGTTCAAGAAGCACCGAGAGAAAGTTAAATGTAGGTCCTTTGCTCAAGAAACTGCAGAGAAAAGACAAGACTCTCCAGTCTGGGAGGAGGAAGAGGGAGATGTGGAGGTGTGGATCTATGCTCTACTCCTTTCCAGACTCTGGGCACTCACAGCACTGCAAGGGACAGATGTGCTGTCCAGCTGTTTGTAATAAGGCTTCTTGCTGGAGAAACAGCTTCTGCAGGGGAAGGTTCACCTAGAAACAGCTGAATTGAATGAATTAGAAGCATCATGGATGGGTATCCATGGGCATAACAGAGCTTGGGCACAGCAGCAAAGCAGACAAAAATCAATGGCCTGGAGCATGGCATGTTCACTGGATCACTGGTGAGTGAGCAGTTTGCTCAGATATCTCAAGTGCTGCCTGGTAAACCTCTGTCAGCAAAAGCTGGACCCTTCCTTTCCACTAAAGATATTCCAGAGGAAAAGGGACCAACCCATTCAGAGCTGTAGGAGAGTCCCTGGAAAGCAGCAGCCTCACAAAATCATTCTTTTGCTCTTCAAAACAAAGTTACAGCTCAAGGAACAACAGGCTGTGTTCCTGAAAGTCACTGGTGTTCTCCATATTTTTGGTTGGGACATTTGGCCCTAATTTTCTTCTAGCAGACCTAAAAATAGCTTGTAAATTTAAAAGTAATTTTAAAAATACTACAACAACAAAGCCCTTGAAGCTTAGGGAGTGTTTGGACAATGCTTTCAGGCACATGGTGTGATTTTTGGTGCTGTTCTGTGCAGGGCCAAGAGCTGGACTCAATCCTTGTGAGCCCCTTCCAACTCAGGACACTCCATGGTTCCATGATTCTGTGAACCCAGACCCAGAAATTAATTTATAGAAACAGGTAATATTCACACTTGGCTGACTCTGAGCAAGACTTGGATATTTGCAAGGGCAATGATTCCACAATTCTGTGCAAGCTGGTCTTTTTTTGAAATGTTCTTGTTTTCATTTGTTCCACTCAGGACACATTGCTAGGATGGAAAGAGGAGTAGGACGGCGGGGGGTTCGGGAAGAAAGAGAAAGACTGATGGTATAAATATATGGGGCAGCAATGCCAACCCCGAAAAGGGGCCTCTCATCATGGAAAAATGAGACACGTTCCGTTCCGCGTCAAACAAAGATGCCTTCAGCTCCAGAAGGGACAACCTCGCCCCAGCCCATCCCGAGCCGCGCGGGAGCGGAGGGGAGGGGACCCTACCAGGTCTCGGTAGACCCACAGTGACTCTCCGTGGATGTTCGCAGCTACTGCAAACCAGACTCTGCCCGATTTTGGAGGAGGAGGAACTCAGAGGGCAGCTGCAGACGGCCGGGAAATAGGGAGACTGGGCTGGAGACGCCTCCGCTGCTCCTCCCGCTCCGTCACCGCGCACATCCCAGAGCCCGGAGCCACTCTCCAGCCGGGGATGCGGGAGCCTTCCTGACACCGGCCACCCCCCAGAGCCCCTTCTCCTTACGTTGCCGAGGGATTTGGGAGAGAAGTTTTGATGACCTCATTTTCCAGGTAGGCAGACTTTTTTCACCCCGAGTACAGGGGTTCTGTGGCTGCTTACGGACCGAGCTCCAGCCGGGAGTAACAGAAATCCCTCTGAAATTTCAGCCTGTGCCTGCTGCTGCTTACCAGCTTTCCCACAAGCTTTCTATTTCATGTTTAGACAGTATCTGCTGTTAGAGAATATAATTTTTTCTTTACTTTCAGCTCTTGGCTAGTTTGGGCATTTTTCCAGGGTTTTGGGTTTTTTCCCGAGGTATAAGTAGTGTGGGCCACAAACTGCCATGGCCACAGGTCCAGACAATCCCTCAGTGAAGGGTGTGGATTTGTTGAACCAAAGTCTTCCCTGGGGTAACTGAGCTGAGTTCAACGGCTGCAGTGAAGTGATAGAAGCAGGACAGAGAACTGCTGTGCTGCATGACTCCCCCTTGATTTTTGGGATTTCAGAAGATAGGATTTAGACTCACCTGTGGCCCTTGTCTCCTATTTATGTTGAATTACATCTGTACAAGCTCCTCTATTTTAGGAGGTGCCAGCACATTTAGGAATGCCTGTGAATTCATTGCACTTGGTGGCAGGGGTTTGCTCCTCCCAGTTTTCCTGCAGCCCGGGCTTTCCCTGGCTGAAATCCCAGGATAATTACATTGGGAGACCTGGGGAAGATCTGGAGTCCCCACTGCTAATCTCTCCTCTGGGTGCTCTGCTCAGAGATTAAAATTACAAGGCACTTTTGGTTAGTAGTTGCAACCAGCACCAAAATTCTGTCCTCATGCAGTATGAAAACCACAGACACACAAATGGGAGAGAAAAGGAGGTGTATTTATAAGAATATTTTTCTTTTCTAGTTTCATTTATCAAACATTTGAGTGGAGAAAATGCTGCATGCACAAGTGAATGACACCACAGGCACTGCCTGCTGGGCATGGCCATAGAAAATGCCAAGACTGAGCAGCAGGGAGGCTTCAAACATTATTCTGCATATTTTAGCAGAGTCAGCATAACTTTCCTTTCTTGAGAGTAATGCAATTTGTGTGGCTTTAAATTTTTCTAGCTTTAGATAAGTTCCTTGAAGACAGCGTTAGCTTAGAGAGCAGAGCATCTCAATTTTTGCAAATTTGGAGAACAGTTTGCTCAGTTACAATGGGCGTTCTGGTGTTGGAGGAGGCATACACAGTGCACAAGGGGGAACTTCAGGAATATCAGTGTGTGGGATAATGCAGACCATGACTCTGCCTGGCTAGGTGCATGAGGCGACATTTCCACTGCATTGGGATCTACTCAAAGTGATAATCAGATGTGAAATGGCAAATAACCAGATACAATTTGCACATTTCAGCCACTGCAATAAATTGTGTGCCATAATATCACTTTTGGTTCAGTTGCTCATGCTGGGAAGAGAAACAAGCAGAGAACTTGGGTCCTCCTGCAAGGCCACTCTTTTGCAGGGCTATGTCTAGATAAATCCATATATTTTTCAGTTATGTGCATGCCAGGTCACCTGGGCTCTCTGGACCAGCAAAGACCTTGCATTTTTCTGCACCTGAGGCAGGAGCGCAGGACCCTCATTCAGGGAAAATGATACAAAATAGTACCCTCAAATAATGTTCAGAGGACCTACTGCTTGAGATTTCCTATTGGTTTTCCCTTGTGTGCATATGGGGATAGAGGTGATACACTCAAAAATACAAATACTGAGAGAAGGCCTCATAGGAACAAAGGTTCCTGCTCTGGCAGAGAGAGAAAAGTCAAGGAAGAACAGGATAGGCAGACCCAATTGTTCAGGTGTTATGAGCCAGCTCTCAATTTGCTCTTTGTGTTAGTTTTTTGAACTGTGTTTAAAATTTGCCTTCAACATGCAGAAAACAGTCTGAAATACTGGTGAAATCTGAGGTTTCCATCTCAGCATCTTGCAGCGGCAGGTGGGACTTTAAGTCAAACACCAAATGTTACAGAGTTTGCAACAGCATCACAACAGCTGGTGGTGCTCTGAGGATGACAAAATGGGCAGCTTCACCCACCCCACCCTTGGAGGCGTCTGAGGTGGGGAATGAAGCTCCCAGCAGCCCCCTGCTGTATATCCAGGGGGGTTAATACCAGGTGGGATACTGGGAGAGCAGGAGAGTAATGTAGCTCAGGGTGCAGAGTGGGCTAGAGAAGATGGTGCAAGAGGAGCCCAGGGAAGTGAGGTGTGTCTCGTGTTTTCAGGAGTTGCTTTCCTGCCTCGTTGTTCTGCCCATGGAGACTCCAAGGCTCATGGTGCTTCACTGATCCAGTCCCAGGCCCTGGTTGTGGGTAGGAGCCGGACTGTGCCAGAGCTAGCCCTGGTTGCTTGTGCAGGCCAACTGCTCTGCTCTGCATTGTCTTCCCACCCACACGCACAGAGGGAAAGAAGGAGGAAGAGAGGGACATGGTTAAACTCAGGATGCAATAATGAGTCAGACACTTGGCCAAAGCCCTCCGTGCTCCCACCCTCTCCAAAAGTTAACGTCTCCATCTTCCTCAGCTAAAGGCTGGCTCTAAAATGGTGCTGTCTGAAGGCTCAAAACTATTGTGTCCTACTGTAGAGGCATCCGTGGACAGCAGGGACAAAGGAACTCTGCAGACCTGAGATATTCTAGAAACACGTGGTTTTATTGCAAGGGCCGTGGGTAAAGAGGGCTGCTTTCAGGCACCAGCCTCGGCTGAAGGGAAGCCCCAAAGAGAGTTGGGAGAGAGGGGAGGGGGCGGGGTATGAGGTAAGGGAGGTAAAAAAGCTAAGAGGGGTAAGAGAGCTGAGAAGAGTGCCGGGGTCAGAGCGGTAGGAGAGAGGGAGGGAGAAGAAGCAGAGGGAGAGAGTGGGCAAGAGAAGGGGTGAAGAGGGAAGAGCGCAGGGAGAAGAGCAGGGAAAATGAGAGCAGCAAGAGGGGAAGGAGCAAGAGAGCAAGAAAGTAAGAGGTAAGAGGTACGAGAGCAAGGACCTTGTTACAACACATTATATCTCCTTTTGTGTTGAATATTCTAATTAACAGTGACCAACCGGCACAAGATACAAAACCTACAAACTTTGCATGCAAGCTATGAGAACTACTATATTACCATATTATCCTATATTGTAAACTCTAAAGACTACTCATCTACTTTTTCCTTGATGCCTTGGCAGGGTGGAGAGAGGCTGCATTCTTGGGTCCTTTTGTTTTCTGTCATTCGACCTATCTCCAGCTAATCACCGTCTTTCTGCCTGCCGTGCCTACATCTCAAAGCTGGCCTTCATTTCTATTTCACTCACAGATTTTATATCCCCAGTATTTCTTACCAGACAATCATATCCATAAGCCCTTCCTGTCCCATCTTTCCCAACATCCTACAAAAGATCAGGATCTCCTGCAGCACTGTTTTATGAAGGGCAAATAAAACAAGGAAACCCTTAGAGGAGTGAAATCTTGATCTTAACTAAAACACCTCTTTAGCATGGAAGTGCTTTATCCTTACCACACCACTTTTATTCTTTGCAGCACAATGGAAGTTTAGCCACACTGACTTGTGCAGGGACTTCATAGAATCATGGAAAGGTTTGGGCTGGAAGGGACCTGAAAAACTATCCCATCCCACTCCCTGCCATGGGCAGGGGTAAGTTCCACTGTCCCAGGTTTCTCCAAGCCCCATCCAACCTGGCCTTGGACACTTTCCGGGATCCAGGGGAAGCCACAACTTCTCTGGGCAACCTCTGCCAGGGCCTCACCACCCTCACAGGGAACAATTCTTTCCACACAGTACACCATACAGCCCTGCCCTCTGGCAATGGGAAGCCATTCCTCCTTCTCCTATCACTCCAGGCCCTTGTCCAAAGTCCCTCTCCAGCTCTCGTTGCTCCATTTGGTACTGGCACGTACTCTAAGGTCACCCCAGAACCTTTTCTTTTCTAGACTGAACAATCCCAATTCTTTCATAAGCACAAGCCTTAGTGAGGAGGAAGACTGTCACTGTTGTAGGGTCTCAGCAGCACTGACATCAATCTTTCCAGCATAAACCAGTCTGCAGAAGCCTGTGGTGCACTGCATCTGGTGCTGTAAACTGGAACGGGGCCTGTGCCACCAGGCAAGAGCTGGGGCACTGTAGGAGCCTGCCGAGGGAGTCCAGGGCAGCTCTTGGATCATGCAGTTTATTGCATAGGTCGTGGGTGCAAGAGCTCTGCTTAAGCTGCCAGCTGAAAGCGTACCTGAAAGAGAGATCAAGAGAGAGAGAGGAAGTGGGAGAGGGGGAGAAGGCAAGCTAAAGAGAGAGGGAGAGAGGAGGTAAGAGAAGGAGGGCTAAGAGAGTTAAGTTCTTGTTACAATACATTATATCCCTTTCTGTGGTGAATATTCTAATTTACACTAACCAGCCAGTACAAGACACAGATCCTACAGAATTTACATACAGCAAATAAGAACTACTACATTACCATACTGTGGTACATTTTAAACTCTAAAAGCTACTCTCTAGACTCCCTTCTCTTGCTGCACTGACCTTTGGATCCCTCAGCTAGCAGAAGGGTATCATTCAATCCAAAGGGATTCTCCTTCAGCTGCCTAGACTATTGTTTTCAGGTTATACAGTAACTAAGGCTCACTATCCTACAACTCAAAGCTAGCTCTTTCATTTCTACTTTGCTTTTAGGTTTCATATTTTCAGAATCTTTTGCCAAGCAATCGTATTTATAAGGTTTCCCTGTTTCATCTTCCCCAACATGGCACCACATGGTCTCGAAGGATGCCGGGGGGGCTGAGTTGCCTGTATTCTTCAGTAATGCTGCTCGTCAGGCAGCTGCGGCAGCAACCCAGCTGCATTGCACACTTGCCCTCCTCCTGCATTGCCAGTGCCACCAAATGCATGCTCAGTGCCCCTTCAAGCCTTGGACTCTTCCAAAAGTTACTAAAAAAACCCCCAAACAAACCACCCCAAACCAAAAAACAACACAAGCACCAAACAAACAAACAAAAACCTACAAACAAACAAACAACACCAAAAAACCCACTACCAAAAACATTCAAGAAAGAAGCTCGCTTTTTGGACTGGATTCAAGTCTTTTGTTCATAACAGACATCCCGCATGCCCCCATTTGGTTAGTGATGAATTGGCCACCATGCAGAGAAGCATCTCTGGGCCACCACAGGGCCACATTGGTTTTTTCTGAGGTCCTCTAGACACGAAGGTGAGGATCTTCCCTTCCTCAATATTCCATGCTGGTGACAAGTGTTGCTTGAGTGTTGCCTGAGAATATCCTTTCAAATCCTGCATTCCTTTGAACACTTCCATACATTCCTAAGAACTCTTCAGACTAGATCTCTAACTCTCCTGCTGCTTTAAGTTGTTATAACCCTACATGGAATAAACTCCCACATGCAGCTGGGTCTTGGAAGCCTGGTGATGGGTTGAGCACTGAAGATGGGCATTTCTTCAAGAGTTTTTTGTTTTCCTTTCACTCTATGGGTTTACAAGGAGCAAGGTTTACTGGCTGTCTTTGTGTCATGTCAGCAGAGTCAGGAGATTGTGCATCATGTTTAAGGTGTAACTTGTGTTTTCCCACAGGCATCTCAATATCCTGAGGAGCCACTGAGATGTTCCGACCAGCCTTGTTTCCCACTCTCCTTTGTGTGTTTCCCACTCTCCTACTTCCACTCCACTCTGCTCAGCTTGATGTGGACGTTGGAGATGTTAGTCCTACCTCCTGTGCAGGTATTAACCAAATAATTTGGGTCACTTTTGTGGGCAGCAATTTTAACAAATAAAAGGCTCAGTTGTAGAACCTGTTTGCCAGGAACTGACAGTGGGACATTTCACCTCTTCTGGCCCTTTGTACTCCCATGGTAATAACCCATCTGTGAGGAGCATCGTCCTCCAGCCAAACTCACATTTCCAGGTTTGCTTTGGTGTGCAGATAGGTAGAGATGGAAGAGCTGAGGTCTGCCAGTGGTAGTCTCTCCCAGCAGCTGCAGTAAAAAACATCAGTCAGTCTCCAGCACTCAGCTCTCTCTGTCTGATGCTAGAAAATTGTTCACTTTAAATCTGGTCATTTCCTCACTTTTCAGTTACAATAAAGAGGTGATTCACGGGTCCAGCCTGACTCTTACCAAAAAAAAAGCAAGATTTTCAAGATTATTCAGTACTGAGCAGTGCTGGATTAATGGTTGGACGCGATGATCTTAGAGGTCTTTTCCAACCTTAATTATCCTGTGATTCTATAGCAGATCTTGTAAGTCCTGGTCAGTAGGGAACTGTCTGACCTAAACACTTCTAGAACTAGGAGGGACTTGTGCTTTCTCTGGTACCGCGCTAGGTGAGGGTGTCTGTGGGACAGCAAAGGGGGTGCATGAAGTGCTCTGACATGGTCTGAATAAATGTCCCCATGCAGAAAAGAGGAACTGCCCCATCAATGTCTACTTCATCATTGACACCTCAGAGAGTGTGGCTCTTCAGACTGTGCCCATCCAGAGCCTTGTGGACCAAATAAAGCGTTTCATCCCCATCTTCATTGATAAACTGGAGAGCGAGCTCTACCAGAACCAAGTGTACATCACCTGGCAGTTTGGTGGGCTCCATTACTCAGATGTGGTAGAAATTTACAGCCCTTTGACAAGCAGCAAAGACATTTACCTGCCCAGGCTGTCTGCCATCAAGTACCTGGGCCGGGGCACCTTCACGGACTGTGCAATCTCCAACATGACCCAGCAGATCCAGACCCAGATGGCCAACGGCGTGAACTTCGCGGTGGTCATCACTGACGGCCACGTGACAGGCAGCCCCTGTGGGGGGATGAAGATGCAGGCTGAGAGGGCACGAGACACGGGCATCAAGCTGTTTGCCGTGGCCCCCAGCGAGAAGGTGTATGAGCAGGGCCTGCGGGAGATTGCCAACCTGCCGCACGAGCTGTACCGAAACAACTATGCCATCACCCAGCAGGACACCCTGGAGATCGACACCAACACCATCGACAGGATCATCCAGGCTATGGTAGGGGCAGGGATGCAAAAAGGGGGCAAAAGGGGAGCAGCTCATCTGTGGGGGATGCTTTCCCTTATATTGGGTTTTGGAGATAACCTCTAGTAGGGAAAGTGGAGACTTTTTTTCTGGTACTTGGCCAGGACGCCTTGTTTGTGCCTCCATTTCCCAGCATGTCTAGGCAGGCTACCCGCCCCTAGTCCTGGCTCTTGCTGAAGACTAGGCCATACCCCAGCCTGTTCTCCCTCCGGGGGCATTGCAAGAGTGTGTCACACTGAGACACATGCTCACCATCAGCATGGTCTTTGAGACCCCAGCTGTGAGGCGCTGTTAATCAGGGGCTCTCCAGAGGACATCTTTACAGCCAGGGGACCTTTACCACCTCCTCTCCCTTACCACCACACACACCTCCAAGGGTGGACTGCTGTCTCCCCCATGGGACTGAGCACCTTAACTGATCTTCTTCCTCCTGTTCTCTCCTTTGCAGAAACATGAAGCCTATGGCGAGGTGAGTGAGCAGCATCTTTATGCTTTTGCCACACAACACAGGTTTGAGTTGCCCCAGTTAGAGCAGACCAGCTCAGACCTCAGAATAGCATGGACCTGTGTGGGATGGGTCCCTGTCCACCTGTGGGTCAGGGCAGAGTCTGGGGACACATTCCCTTATCACACATGGGTTGTCATAGCATGCTGGACTCACTCCCTGGCTCCCCCTCACCTGCAATGGGTTCTGGTCTATGGAATGGACACATGTCATCACTTTGGAGGCACATTCCGTAAGTGCTCCCCCTGCTGAAGCTCCTGCCCTGCTGGTGCTACGGGCAGGGTTTGGCACACAGAGAGGGAAGTATGCAGGAGATGCTCCAAAGAATATTCCAGTCCCATGATGACTGCAGATGAGCAATCCCCCACCACCTCTGACACTTGGCCATCTTGTTCTTCCAGTTTGGGCCCAGAGCCAAGCTATAATGAACATGCTCGAGCCAACTTCCCACTCCTAATTTACAGGCAACACTTCTTTGTGTGCTTGTTACTGCCTCAGCCCCGACCCAATAGATTTTAGCCCTGAGCTGATGGGGGAGAGGCACATGGAGAGCCATGGGTATAGAGTTGAGCTGAGTTTGGGATGCACACTGTCAGTACCTCAGCTGAATTTCTTGTGTTTCAGTGCTACAAGATGAGCTGCCTGGAGATTGCAGGTCCACCTGGTCCCAAGGGATACCGAGGGCAGAAGGTAAGTTGCTCTAAGCTGTGGGAAAGGCAATAATGCCCCTGCCTGCCACAACCACTGCAGGATGCCCTAGATCTCAGCTTACCTCAGCTGCATTCTCAGGTAGCACTCAGGTGGGAAATTCCCCCCAGCATCTGTCTTGGCCCTGGGAGACACAGCCAGCACCGGTGTGCCCATGTTTGTGATGAGGCTGACGCACTGCCAGCAGTGTAGAGAGACACCTGAGGACACTAGGACTGAGGCAGCAGCTGAGCTCCCCACTCTCAGAGCAGAGCTCTCACATGCACAGGGTTGCCCACTCTCCTGCTCCAGCTCTGTGTGCTCTGATCTCACAGAAATTGCCATTTTCTCAATCAGCACCAAGCCTGGACTTATGCTGGGTGTTTTCCTTTCCTTAGGGTGCAAAGGGGAACATGGGTGAGCCAGGTTCCCCTGGGCTGAAGGGACGACAGGTGAGTTGTGGAAAATCCTCCCCTTCACTTGCCACATCTCTGATGACCTCAAGCTAACTCTCCGTGCCTTCCTTCCCGAAGGGCGACCCAGGTATTGAAGGTCCGATCGGATACCCTGGTCCCAAGGTAAGAATCCCATAGCCGATGCCTGAGCTCTGTCCATTCCTTGATTCTTGGTAAAGCAAGGGGAGCTTTGCTTCTCCCTCTCACCTGCCCATTTCCCACCCCAGACCCCTGCGCTCAGCTCCTGTTGATTGCCCAGGCACTAACACAGCGATTTTTTTTTTTTTCCTTTCTTTTTCTCTTTTTCTTTTTCCCTCCCTTGTCCAGGGTGTCCCAGGGCTGAAAGGAGAGAAGGTGAGAAAGAAGAGACAGAATGGCTGGCTGGGTACTTGGCAGGGGCCATACTCCTTTCTGACGCACAGAGGAGAGACTAGCTGTGATGGGGGAAGGATAACAACCCTATTAACGTGTAATTGTGGACCTGGGGACGGATTTCCAAGGGCATCGCAAAGCCAGTCTCCTCCTCCCGGCTTTGCTCACGGTCTGGTGAAGCGCGGATGGGGTTAGGATGTAAATGAAGGGCGGGAGGAAGGGCGGGATGCAGGCGGTCTCTGACTTCCTGTCCTCTTCTTCTCCCAGGGAGAAATTGGATCTGACGGACGGAGGGTAAGAAAGAATATTTTCTTTCAACCTGCACGTTGTTCCAGCTCCCAAACACTCGGCCTGTGTGTTAATAGATTTTTTTATTTTTTTTTCGCCATGGTCCAAGGGTGCCCCTGGCTTGGCAGGAAGAAACGGCACAGATGGGCAGAAGGTAACCGGGAGCGCTGGGAGCACGCCGTAATGTTGCTGCTTCCGTTTCTTTACACTCTTTCATCCCCACAGGCTGTTTAGTTTCTACTGTCCCGCATGCTGGCTTTCTGTTCCAAGGGAGGTGTTTGTGAACTTATCTTTACATTATTCTGCATGTCCTGTAGAAATGCATGAAGTAATTCGGGACACCCCAACAATCCCCGCCCTGTGCCTGAGAGCGTTGTCCAAACTCTCCTCGAACTGTGGCAGGATTGGGACTGTGATCAGTTCCCTGGGGCGTCTTTTCCAGTGCCCCACCACCCCCGGGGGAAGAACATTTTCCTAATATCTAGCCTAAATCCCTCACACAGCTCTATGCCATTAAGTGCTGTCCCTCTGTCAGCAAGCTCTCTGCAGGATGTGGGTCTGTAACCCGGTCTGTGCTCCTGCTGAGAAGGTAATAAAGCCAGTTAATCTGGGTGTAGATAGTTTATTCTTAGCGCAGAAAGCTTCAGAAATTTGGGGTTCAGGGTAGTTTGTCACTTCATCTGTAAACCCCAGTTTGTACTTAGTGTTAAAAGCCCTAAAGCCAAGTTCAAAGGCTTCACAGCAAAGTCCCTGGCTTTGTCCACTGGCCAGCACACCCTGGCTTTGCACAGTTTCCTGTACCCAGCCCAGTCTATTTGTGGGTAATAACTGTTCTTCCCACTCCTCAAGTGCAGCTGAAGCTCTAAAACATCCTTCAGTCCCCCCCCACTCTTTAAAACACTAAAGCCCTTCAGTTCTTCCCAGCTTCTATCCCAGAGCTGTCTCAGCACTGGTGACAGAGCTGTTTTGGGATAGAGCAAGGCAGTCCCTTCTCTCACAGCATCTGTCAGGCAGAGTAGTTGCTCCACACCTGAGCTGCTCTGACAGGAGAGGCGTGAGAGAGGACTAGCACAACCCTGGACTTCAGTGCCTCCAAATCCAGCCTCAAGGGACATTCCCATCTCTAAGGGTACACTCATGGGATGAGCCTCCCTGATTTCCTTGGGTCTGCTTGCTTCTTCTCCATGTTTCTCCCTGTTTAAGGAAAACACTTGTTATTTGTGCTCTAGCTGGTGACAGGTAAGGTCAGTGGATGATGCTAATATTATTAACTGTCAGCAAGAGAAGCTGTGTTTTCTCTTCAACCACCTATAACTTCTGCCTTTTCATTTTGAATGTAATCTCTCCAGGGCAGGCTGGGGAGAATTGGACCACCAGGATGCAAGGGTGACCCTGGTGACAAGGTAGGAACACTTTTCCCTTTCACCAGCACATCAGTTTTGTAGCTGCTGAGTGAGGTACGTATGTAGAAAGATGGCCAACGAGAGTTTACTGGCCCATTTTCCTGCTAGCTGTATAATCTGATCCCAGTCCTGGGATGCCTGAAATGGGGACCACAGTTTGATTTTTTCTGTGCCTCCTTTCCATGGACAAACAAGCTGGGAGCCCCCAGTGTCCCTCCCCTCCACGTTAGAGAGGAGGAATTTCCCCTTTCATCAACATTAGCAACAAGCAAAAAGTACTTTAGCATCTAGAGCAGCTTTCTAAGCACTGGCTTAGAAATGTTATTTGATTAGAAGGTTGTATTTGATTTATTCTGCATGGAAAGTGTTCCCAATGTGAAGTGTGTGGTTCTTTGTGATTTCCCTACCCAGGGCCCTGATGGCTACCCAGGAGATGCAGGAGACCAAGGAGAAAGAGGAGATGCAGGCATAAAGGTACAAGTGCTCCGGGCAGACAGCAGGATGTGAGCAGAGGCAGACAGTGGTGCAGGGGCAAATGGGCTACTGAAATAAACAAATCAATATGACTCTAACAGAAGCCATTTATTGTTTACATAATGCCACGGTTATAGTTTCTCCCACTACTGCTCACGCTTGCAGGAATCTCTCGATTGGGTAAGTCATTTGTTTATTAGACAGGTACACATCTTTCAGGGCACTTAATTGGTCAAGTGTTTATTACTACACTGTGTGTTTTCTATCTGAGTTTTGCATTTTTTGTAGATACTTTTTCAGGCTCTTGCTCATTATTTTTAGATTTGGGGTTTTTTTTGTAGCCTTGACGAATCCTTGAGAATTCTGAAAAACAAGACTGCAGGTGCCTTCTTATCTACAAACAGTTTGGCTGGTACAGGGAATGGCCTAAGTTGTTCAGATACATTGCTACACAGTGGAAACAGCTAAACGCCATTCTCCATATTTTTATATATATCCTAAATCCTTTGCTGCCTATGGAGCCCATAGGCTTTGAGGGTCTGGATCCCATCACCAGGCACAGGAGCTGAGGAAAGGGCCTTGCTGGCCTTGCTCTTTGGGCTACTTGTAGTGCAATGTGCTGGTGAGGCAGGCAATGACCATTGGCTCTCTGGCTGTTTCAGGGGGATCCTGGCCGGCCTGGTCGTAGTGGACCCCTGGGGCCCCCGGGAGAAAAAGGAAGCCCGGTAGGTTCATGCAGCATTCAAATGTCTCCAGTGTTTTACTGTGGTCTGTTCGTAAAATCACAGAATGGTTTGGGCTGCAAGGGACCTTAAAATTCTTGCCCACTGCCGTGGACAAGAACACCCTCCGCTATCCCAGGTTGCTCCAAGCCCTGTCCAGCCTGGCCTGGAACGCTTCCGGGGATGGGGCAGCCACAGCCCCTCTGGCTTTGGGCAGGACTGAACAGATGCTGTAAGGAACAGTTGACACACGTGTTGTCAGCTGATGGAGGGAAGGTGATCCAGGATCACTCTGCTCCCAGGCTGGAGCCCCTGCTCATGGCAGTGTCATACGGGCATGCCGAGTGCGTGGAAGCAGAACCTGGGTGGTCGTACACACTTCTGCTTGAGGGGGACTGCTTGACACAGGATAAAAAATGGGGGGTTGTATGCACACCTTGACCTCTCTTCCAACAAACTGTATTTCTTTTTCTTCTCCAAGGGACTTCCAGGCAACCCTGGAGCTCAAGGGCCTGCTGGAACCAAGGGAAGGAAAGGTGAAGAGGGACCTCGTGGACCCAAAGGAGAGGCTGTAAGTAACTGAATAGATCCCTGGATATTATGCACACTGCAGGAACCTGAGGCAGTTTCGTGGATGAGTGCCGAGAAACCCCCGTTCTGCTTTGTACATCCCAAAAGATGTGCAGATTCTGATCTCCTTGTCTCTCCCATCCTCACAGAGCAGAACTCCCATAATCCTAAGCCTGATGTTAACCATTCAGCTTAGAGAAGCATCCTGTGTTCCCACATAACCACACAGGCCTGGCCTCTGTGGATGCCCAGGGACACTTTGGCTGTACTCTGGCAAGTTCCCCAAACTTCTTGCAGGAGCTCAAAGAATCAGGATCTGGTGGCCATTATGCAGAGCTCTGTGAAAAGGGAATTGCCACATATTAGTGGCGCCACACAGACCCAAGTTAATATGATGGGGCACTGCAAATTTTGGAGAGTGGGTTGGAGAGGATGATGCCTGGCACAGCTCCACCAGCACCAAGGGGCCAGAACCCAGCCAGCCTGTATCCTTTTGCAAGATCCAATGGGGAAAGCAACACTGGATGAGCTGGAAGTAAACCATAGTCTTCAACCCTGAGGGAATGAACCAGGCATGTTTGTGGTCACTGTGGTGAAAAAAACAGTCTGGCTGTGGCTTCCCAAAAGGAAGCATGGACATCCCTGCTCCCCTGCTGCTGGGAAGACACTTGCTTAAGGGGCAGGTGTACATCTCTTGAGCCCAGAGGGAGGAGAGAGGGCAGCCAGGGGTCACTGCCCAGGTGACATCTATCCTCTCACCCCATATATGTGACTTCTGTGTCTGTCAAGGGGCGACGTGGAGATCCAGGGACAAAAGGCAGCAAAGGCTCTCCCGGAGGCATAGGAGAAAGGGTGAGTAAAGCAACTGCCCAGATTGTTGCAAATGAGCCCCAAATGGACACGACTGGGGGGTGTATGTATGTGCTACAGCCCAGCCGTGCAGTGTCCATGCAGCACCAGATCTGGGAATGCAGATCCCACTGTGCTGTGCTCCCACTGTGCCACTGGCACCAGCTACAGCCTCCTCCTCCTCTGGGTTTTGGTCCAGAGAGGGGACAAAGGGCACCAAAGCTCAAGGTTGAGGGACACATTCAGAGGGCACACTGCCCCGACACAGTTTCAAACCAAGAAACACCAGGTTTGAGAAGGGCGGCATGAAGCACTGCCATTCACACAGGTAGCACTGGAGACATCCCTGACTAGGAATATCGTTCCCTTCTTACAGGGAGATCCTGGTCCAGAGGGTACTCGTGGTCTGCCTGGTGAGGTTGGAAACAAAGGAGCTAGGGTAAGCATGGAGCAAGGCTTGGTGACAGCCGGGAGGAAGGGGGAGCACTGGTGCCACCGAGGGCAGCAGGCCTGGCTTTCCTCCTCATGCACTCTGTTCTTGCGTCTTTCTTTGCTGTGCAGGGAGAACAAGGACTGCCAGGACCTCGAGGCCCTTCAGGTGCTGTGGGAGAGCCAGGCAGAATAGTAAGTCACACTTGGGCATGTGTATGACCATGCCCTCCTTCTGTGGTGAGAGCTTGCCCTGCTGACACAAGCTGCCTGCACTGTCCCTCCCAAGGAGAACCTGCATGACCTTCTCTCAGGGAGGCTCAAAAACTGGGTGTTCCCATGGCAGTGTGAAAGGGCTCTCTGGAATGGGTGGGTCACTGGGAAGAGGGAAGATGGGACTCCACAAGCACCCATTTGTCCTGGGTCTGTGTTTAGTCCATCACGCCACTGTGGCAGTAGTGCTGTGATATCCAGGTGTCTCTATGGGACGTGGGAACCCCAGTGGTGAGACCATCACTGCCACAGTAAACTCAGGAAGGGAGATGGTCCTGCAGCACTGTCTTGAGAGCTGGTTTTTCCAGCACAGTCTCCTGTGTGCTGGGGGGCAGCAGGTAACATCCTCACTCACTCCCTGCCTTCTTCCCAAATCTGTCCTGCAGGGATCACGTGGGGACCCTGGTGACTTGGGCCCAAGAGGTGATGCTGGACCACCAGGACCAAAGGTAAAATTCATTAATAGACCTGTACATTTGAAAAGGCAGGTTTGTGTTCCTATTTATTTTTTTTATTTTTTTAAAGGCAGTTTTCACAGCAAACTTGTGGGCCTCAAAAGCAGAATCAGCCCCTGATTCTGAAAAATCCCTAACACCCTGAAAATTCTTGCTCTGAAAAACTGTTCCCAAGTGCTTCAGGGCCAGCTGCAGAAGCCCTGACTCCTGCTGGTGTCTCATCCCCAGAGAAGATGAAAATGACTGTAACTGTCACAGAGGGGAGCGGGTCAGAAGGGCCAGGTTTTGTATCTCACAGGTCTTTTTTTTGTACCAAAGGGTGACAGAGGCAGGCCTGGCTTTAGCTACCCTGGACCCAGAGGACCTCAGGTATATATTCCTCATCCAAGACGTGAGTACATCTGTTTTGAGTGGATGTTGCTGTTGGATCTGAGCAGACTGAGAAAACAGGGAAGGAGGAAGAAAAATGCTCAGGGTCACAGATGTGTGGAGCCTGTGAAGGAGAAAGGGGCTTGAACATCAGGACTGAACCTGGCCACATTCCATCAGGTGCTGGTGACCCCAGCTCCAATCATGGTGATGGTCCTTCAAGCATCAGCCTGAAGCTACAGCTGCTCTTCATCTTGCCCCTCACTGCAGTCTTGGGTGTATGGGTGGGTACAGTGTGGGGCCCATCCTGGACAGCTTCTAACCTCTCCCTCATCTCCTTTTGCAGGGTGACAAGGGTGAGAAGGGGCAGCCAGGACCCAAGGTGAGTGTGCTTGTCTCCATCATCTGTATTTTTGTACTGACTGCCAAGGAGTTGTCTCCCAGCCCTCAGGTTTAATGGCTGAGGAGCCAGCCCTGCCAGCAGCTGCCCTGGATGTTCCTGCAGCTGCAGCCTGATTATGTCTCCTAAGCCCATTTCATTTTGAAATCATATGAAAAATGTGTTGCAGAACATCCTTTTTTTTCGGGGAATAATGCCTGTATAAACACTGCTTGCTGTCCTCTGAGCTGTTGGTTCAGAGGATGCTATCCCAATCCAGCCAGGCATATGTTTGTGATGCAGCAGAGCCTCTGCCTGAGCACATCCAGATGTGCTCCATGCCAGATCTGTTTCTCCTTCCATCGAGCAGGGAGGACGAGGTGAGCTTGGACCAAGAGGAGTACAGGGGACCAAAGGAGAGAAGGGGGAGCCGGTAAGCAGACTCCCTGTACTGCCCCAGGGTCAGTGTCCCCCTCTCACACCCCTGCCACGTGTGCTGGGGATGATACTGCCACTCTCTACCTGGTCCCTGTCCCCAGGCTCAGCTGTGGCAAGCTGGTGGCTGTGTTTAGCAGGGCTGGGGCTGACCAGGGGGTCAGGAGAGTCCCTGAACACTGGGGGCTGCATTACCGACAATGCCCAGGAAATATTTGACCCTTCTTTACTTCTTCCCCAGGGTGATCCTGGCCCAGGAGGAGAGCCTGGACAGCGTGGTCCACCTGGTGAAGCAGGCCCTGAGGTACAGTCCCATGGCACTGTGTCTGAGCAGATGCTGTTGTAGGGGACACAGCTGCCAGATGTGTCCACTGGCTCACAGTGGGCCTTCCCCTTCTGCAAAAAGCCACATTTTTGATGGCTCTGACATCTAGTTCCCAGAAAAAGAACTCTTGGGAAAACTGTGCCTGAAATTCCTGTGCTCTTCTTACAGGGGACCCCTGGCCCACCAGGAGACCCCGGTCTGACTGTAAGTAACCCTGCTACTCTTCCTCCTGGGGCAGTCATGGCTTTTCTGTGCACAGCCCAAGAACGAAACAGGAGATCAGCTCCTGCTGCTGGCTGGCGGAGGTGGCCTGTGGCTTCCCATGGGAGCCAAGGAAAGAGGGGAGAGGGCTGGCTAGGTAGGAAGGGAAAGGGGAGTTTTGCTTTAGAGGGATGCATTGACCCTGCATCCCTTTCCTGGCAGGACTGTGACGTGATGACCTATGTGCGAGAGACGTGCGGATGCTGTGGTAAGCTGACATAACCTCTCCCCAAGGAAAAGGAACAACCACCTGAGGGATTGAGATAGGGGGTCACCAGAAGGTTCCCAGCATCACTGACCCCTGTGTTTCCCTCCCCCTGCCTCTCTCCCTAGACTGTGAGAAGCGCTGTGGTGCCCTGGACATCATGTTTGTCATAGACAGCTCTGAGAGTATTGGCTACACCAACTTCACCCTGGAGAAGAATTTTGTCGTCAATGTGGTCAGCAGGCTGGGCTCTATTGCCAAGGATCCCAAGTCACAGACAGGTATGGGCTCTGCGGGGACACAGTGGGGCATGGGGAGAAGAAAAGGGTCTTGGATCCTTTCAATGGTTATTTTCCATGGCTTTTCAGACCAATTGGGCAGCTCTTTGACTCTCTTCACTTTTCCCCAAGGATGCAAAGCCAAGTAATGTGACGCTTCCTTGGCAGGTGCCCGTGTTGGGGTGGTGCAGTACAGTCACGAGGGAACTTTTGAAGCCATCAAGCTTGATGACGAGCGCATCGATTCCCTGTCGAGCTTCAAGGAAGCGGTGAAGCGCCTGGAGTGGATTGCTGGAGGCACCTGGACACCATCTGCCCTTCAGTTTGCCTACAACAAGCTCATCAAAGAAAGCAGGAGAGAGAAAGCCCAAGTGTTCGCTGTGGTGATCACAGATGGGCGCTATGACCCCCGGGATGACGACAAGAACCTCGGGGCTCTTTGTGGTAGAGATGTGGTGGTCAACACCATCGGCATAGGAGACATGTTCGACCAGCCGGAGCAGAGCGAGACCCTGGTCTCCATCGCCTGCAATGAACCCCAGCGAGTCCAGAAGATGAGGCTCTTCTCAGACCTGGTGGCAGAGGAGTTCATTGACAAGATGGAGGATGTGCTCTGCCCAGGTCTGTCCCTGTCCTTGCATGGAGCGGAAGTTTTGAGGCCCAGGGTTTGGAGTAGGGGGCAGAGATGTGTCCCAGCAGCTTGGCTGGCAGCTGGAACATCCATGGTGGGGTCTGACCTTAGCCCTGAACTAAGAGTCCTTCCTCAGATACAAAAGGACCAACCTTTTGGGGCAGTTCCTTTGGTGTTCCCTGTAAGACACCTTGTCCTGTCACTCTGACTGTGCAAGCTGTAAAGGGGAATGGCAAAATATGGCTGAGTTTTCCTTGTTTCTTTTCCTTCCAGATCCACAGGTCGTCTGCCCCGAGCTGCCCTGTCAGACAGGTAAAACATTACAAGTAGCTTCATGCCATCTACACAGTCTCTGGGGGGTGACTGCATGAGGGTCAGGAGTAGGAGAGGGGGTTGCAACCCTGTTCAATCCCTTTGGAAGGCAGGAGTTTGGGAAATAGTGTTACTTTACATGAGGAGAGGCTCCAGGGTTTCATCTCCTGCTCTTTTCCTGTCTCTTTGTGTTCTGTGCACAGGTAGGTATGAATGCACTCCGTGAGTACATGGCTCAACCCTGATATTTTTCCCCATCCAAATTCTTGGGAGCCACCAGGTTTTGACCTCCAAACTCAAGTCAAAATCCCTTTACTAAACACGCACTCACGTGACCTTTGTAGCAGGATGCTCCTTGAGAGTGACAGGCAGAGCAGATATTAAGGACCAGCTGGAAAATGGCAATGTAGTGGACCCAAAGCTTTGGCTTCTCTAATGCTGGCTGTATTTAATTAACAATTAACTGAGGGTGTTGTATTAAAGGAAAAGGCTGTAAGGATCCTCTGGTGCTCTGAGTGCTGAAGGTAGCTTTACTGGTTCACATTTTGCTTGTTAAGGGGCAGACGTGCATCCCAAATTCCTAGAGATCCTGTCTGCCTGAGTCCCTGTGTCTGTTTAGAATACTAGAGATACAAAGAATGCATCTATAGTATTTAAACAGACACTAAGTTTATAGAGGTCCACAGTTTTGCGCATTCTGCAATTTCTATCTCTTCTCCCAGCATGAATGTTTTTGTGGCAGTCCCCGGCTACAACTGAGCCTTATACAGAATATCAGATTTTGTTTTTAAATAAGTCCCTTTCTTTCCATGCAAAGGAAAGGAAAACTGGTTCCAAGATGCACAGAAAATCAGAGAAAATCTGTAATTATTCCTGTCTAAAATCTCTTGTTGGGATTTTGAGTATTTGCACCTGGCCATGCCAGGGACACAGTGTCCAACCGAGATGCTGAGCACCTCTGCCATGTCCTCTGAGGAGCTTTACCTGCAAATCTGTGCACAAGGAGGTAACATTCCCAGACCACACTGGTGATTGCTCAGGTGTCTTCCTGAGGTTTTGGTATTTGCAGCCTTCCCATTTCCAAGGAACACAAGCAGTGGCACACTCATTTCCCCTGGGCTTAGGCCATCAAAGCCCTCCAAAGAAGGGTGAAGTTGTCGGTTCTTTCCTTGTAGTGCAGTTGGGTGTTCCTGTTCGTGATGCAAGGTGAGAACAGTTCAGTGGTGCCTGGCAGCCCTGGGAACCAGAACAGGAATGGCTTGAGGAGGCATCTGAGGGGGTTCCCTCTTTGGTGAATCCCTTAAGCCATGCCATACACAAACCAGGCTTAGTGTGGGCAAGACCTGCTCCCCAGAGAACTTAGGAGGTAGAGTGACGTGGCTGGGTAAGGTTGGCCTCCTCTCAAAGTACCCTTTCAGCACGGGCAAAAGTTATTCTAGGTCTGGTAGATGAAATTTTAAGTAATAAGTTCAGGAGTCTCCCACCCACCACACCGAATGGTCCGTGCTGTGCTGCTGTCATCGTTTAGAAGGATTTGCAGTGGTCACACTTCCCTAGTGGCAAGGGGACGTGTTGGATGGGATGGGATGGAACATAAGGCACATGACACAGCCTGGGGCTTCTCTGGTTCTCACAGAACATCCCATGAGCTTGTGCGAATTGCCGTGCAGTTCCTCTGGGTGGGGGACAGTGCCCTTTGGAAGGAATGGGAGTAAGCCAGTGCACATCCAATGCATGTGTGTGTGTCGTGGACTGGCCAGACAGACAGGTCATGGAGGCAGCTAAAACAGCCCCGTTCTTGGCTCCATGGCTCAGCATGGTGGTTCTGGTGCTTGGAGGGGCAAATCAACTGCCCCAGCTTCAGCCTGGGTATTGCCAGCAGGAACAGGTACCACACAGAGCCTGTCTTCCCCTCATGCATCCTCAGAGCTTTACCTGAGATTTTCCCATTTTCAGCACAGCCCCTTGTCTCCCATCAGTTACTGCTGTGCTAACAGGATGCTGGAGGGTTAAATGGGGAGCAAATCTGAACTAACCACTTGCTTTGTAGAAATCACATGACATCTTGAGAGGCTCTTGCTAACCGATGCAAAAGGATTTGCTTTGAGCTTTGGGGTTTTATTCAAAGTTAAATTCAGCACAGCCAGGTGCAGACAGAAGCTCTCAGGGTCCTGACAAGCCCAGGCACCACATGGCTTTGACTGGAGTCACTGCCCTGAGGCTGAGTGCCAGGCAAGGAGGTCACATAATGCTGTCCCTTAGATGTCTTTCTGCCTTACAGCATCATGTGTGCAGTTTGCAGCTAGCACAGTCCCAAGCTACATGATGGGTGAACCCCATCTGCAGAAGGAAGTGGCCTTTTTCCTGAATACTGTTCCTTCTCCATTGTGCCTGTGCCAGATCAGTAGGAACTGGGGAGTTCAGGTTCTGTGTACTTTTCTGGAGTCACTCAGTTGATGTGTGAAAGATTTGAGGGCAAATCTCACAGTTCCTCAGACACAAATGGCAGAAAGATTTAAAATCTGGCTTTGGTCTTTACTTCTCTGTCCTCGTTAGCTCTGTTCTTCTCTGGTGCAGTGCAGGTAGGAAAGTCAGGTAGCTTTCAGAGATGCAGCCATTGCTAGCAAGCCCTGAAAATATTCTTTTGACGCTCACTTGCAGATGACAGGAACCCTGGGAGCATAAACCCAGTAATTTTCCGCCCCATGGAAGAGGGAGTCAACATAGATTTCCCCAGCACCATACACTCGATCGCCCAGTTCCTAAACTCCACGCGGGAATCCCGGGACCCCAGCATGTACACCCAACTGGTGGCCACTTTGGCCTTTACCGCCGAAAAAGCCAAGTTTGCCACTGGAAATGAGCGGCAAGAGTGGATGGACTTGTTCATTGACACCTTCAAAATGGTGCACAGTGAGATTGTGGGGGACCCAGAGACCGTGCTAGGGCTGTGCTGAGACCTCTCTTGGGGATCACATGGAGGCAGAGGCTGAGTGGAGGTGGAACTCATCACTCCTGTGTGGTGGAAGGGGCAGCAACAGGGGGAAGTGCTTTTAGTTCAGGAGACACAGGGGCAGTGGAATGGCTTGGTTGCATTCAGCTGGGGACAGGACACAAGGAGCAGTCCCCTCCAGCTTGGCCAGCATGGTGGCTTTACCCAGCAATACCAAGGGGTGCTCTTGTTCTGCCTGCTGCTTTTTTGCTGAGAGCCTAATGATGCATTTTCCCCACGCCTTCCTGCACATGTCCTTGCTGAGCCCTTCCAAAGCACCTTCTGCATCCTCTCTCTCAATTACCACAGGCTCTCTCAGAGTCCTGTAAGTCTGACTAAACCAGGTGCATCCCTGCTCACCAGTGTCTCTGTGGAACCCCTCATGGGCAGCTGGGGGTGTGGAGGGGAGGAGCAAGCAGGATGGGAGAGGGAGCAACCCTCCGTTTCCATTGGGAGCACTGACATGTGGGCAGTGTGTCCCTCAGAAGCTCTGTGGGCTCCCCTGGCCTTTTCCTCTGCTTGTACATTTGTGTTTCCTCTGTCATAATCCACAACATGTACCTGTCCGTATACAAAAGGCAGATACTCTGCCAGATAGGGCCAGGTGGTCCAAAGCAAAACTCCTTGACTGATGTGAGTTGTTTAAAAGCAAGCTTGATGTAGTAGAGCCTACTCAATCCACACCCAGTGCTGCTTTGGCTCAGAGACCACAGAGCCACCACCTGTGCTGCAGATATGTGTGTTTAGTAAAGGCTTGGTATCTCCATCCTCTCACCTGCCCCTGGTTGCACAAAGTCAGGCAGGCGAGTGCCATTCCCACCTCCAGTTTAACTGCTCTCAAGCTCTGTTCAGAGGTAGGGGGATTTCGTGTGCAGACACAGGATTAGAAGCACTTACTCTGATGGACATGCTATTATTGCAATAAAGTATACTGAGCAAATGTCATATTTAATGGGCAAAAGGGAGGTGTGCCATCTTCAAGAATGTGGCTGTAATATTTCCAGCTGTAAAAAGTGAAACCATGGGAATTGCCCACTTTGAACTTATTTCAGTTCCCCAAGGTTTCAGCACTTTTTCCTCCCAGGGACAAGTTGCTTAGAGAACTCTGCTGCTATCAGTGCAGAATACAGGGGGAAAGAGTTCTGAAGGCTTTCCATGATGTGCACTGTGTTTTAGGTGAAAGCAAAAACATCAGCCTGTGCCTGACTCTGGTCATAATTGACATATTCCAGATAGTCTGTGCAAAGCTAAACTCCCTGTTTTGATTTTTTTACCCCAAAATTAGTGTGACTTAGCCTGCTGGGCTGCAGGACTGAACTCAGAGTAGTTAAGCTGGTCCAGCGGTGATGCCAGAGGAAAAGTTCCCGAACCCCACTGATTTGAAAAGGTCTCAGGGCTGAGACATTTTGCTGAACAACGAGAGAACTGGAGAAGATTTCAGCAAAGGAGGGTGTTGATTTTACTTGATTTTATCACACAATTTATTCCTAGCAAAACATTGGAAACAAAGTTTTTTACCTCTCAAAAAACCTTCAGCTCTTTAGAGGTGGGGAGAGGGAGAAAATGTCTCTTTGCATGATAGATATCTCTGTGCTTGTTCTTGTTAGAGGTAAATGGGTGAAGGAGTGGGGTTTTTTTAGCGTAATCCTAGGTAATCCCTCTGATACAACAAGGTGGACTTCATCACAGTAGGAGTTCCTTCAGTGAAGCTCTTGGGCAAAGGAAGGACAGATAAGGAGCTAGGCAAAGGATGGTCTATGCCTCCCCAAAGACACAGGAGGGGATGGGAAAGGGGGAAACCCCAGAAAGGTCTGGGAGGTCAGTCCCCATCTCACTTTCATCTCCACTGTCAACACTGCAAAAGAATAGAGGAAATACAAGTTCCTCCAGTTTTAGAAGAATCAGGAAGGTGATGTGAACGGGTGGGGTTGCTCTGCACACACTAATGGCAGAAAAATCAATTATATTTCTGCTCATTTGTGTTGCCTTTGTTAGACATCCTCAGCTGTGAGCTACAGGCGTTCATGATTCACGTGAGAAGGACCGATGCACCAGTTAAAAGCATTGCAGGAAGATTTTAGTTGGCCTAATTCATGGTGGTGCTTTGAGACCCTCTCTCGCACTTAGGATGAGAATCTTGCCACAGGAAAGGGTGCTCGGGTCCTCAGTCTCTCAGAAATGGGAACAAGCTTCAACCAGAGCCTGACACTGAACAGGACAAAACCAAGGCTTTGCTGCCTCACATTCCCTTGGGATAACTCATATGTAAAGGCACCCTATTAAAAACAGCTGGAGGGTAGCCCTCTCCAGCTGTGAGGGCTGAGCAGTGAGCAGAACATGGCTTTGGGGAATGCTTGTGTCAGATGTGCACTGTGCTCTCACTGAAGCTCCATGGAGTGATGCTGCCCTCTGCTTAGCCAGGAGCTCTTCGGGCTTGCTTGTCATCTCAAAAAACATGTGGGCAGGCACTGGGGGAGGCTGTTAGCACTGCCCCAACACGACACACAGCCCCTGCTCCCAGCTGCTTTCACAGACTCTCATGTAGATGTGCTGTGTGGTTGCAAGGGGGCTTCCTTCCTGCCTTTCCCCCTCCACAGCTGCTCAGAGCAGGTGAGGACCAGAAGTGCAGGTGCTGCCAAGGGGAAGTATGCTTGTGGCAGCAGTGCCTGCAAATCAGGAACTGCAGCATCAACATGCCTTTACACAATATTTCTCATGGAAGATTGGGCAGAGGTGAGTATGTGCCTTTACTGCTTTAAAAGAGGGGAGGTAACAAGTGAGAAGACAAAAGGAAATGGCCTCAGGTTGCACTAGGGGAGATTTAGATTGGATATTAGGAGAAAATTCTTCACTGAAAGGGCAGTCAGGCACTAAAACAGGCTGTCCAGGGAAGCAGTTGAGTCATCCATGAAAGTGTGGTGCTTATGTGTATGGTTTAGAGGTTAACACAATAGTACTGAGTTAATGGTTGCACTTGAGGATCTCAGAGGGCTTTTCTAACCATACAGAATCTGTGATTCCTTGATTTTGTGCTGAACTCAGGCAAGGCACTGTTCAGCACTAGGGAAGCTCTTTGTCGGGCTGGATTTGCTCAGAGTGTGGAAATTCAATCTAACATTACACTCCTGCCCCCAAAGTTACCCCCTGTTGCCAGAAATGGATGCTCAAGGTGGAGCTGCTACAGAAAGTTCCTATTCCTTGTCAGTCATGCAACACAACATGGCAGCATCTTCAGGACTTCACCTTTTTGACATTCAGTCTCACAGCCATAGAACTACTTTGAGAGTGCTGTGGGCGTTGCCCTGCTGCCAGTTCAGGGGGAACACTGAGTGGAATGCATATAACTACAGAAAAAGGAGGAAATAATGATCCCTGACTATCAGCTGACTCCAAAGATAGCTACTTTCTTCTCCTTTTTGTTTTTTCCTGAGTTTATTCACTGCATATATTCATATATTCTATATGGTTGGACTGGGCTTGGAGCAGCCTGGTCTAGTGAAAGGTGTCCCTGCCCATGGCAGGGGGTTGGAATGAGATGAGTGTTAAGGTTCCCTCCAACCCAAAGCATTCTGAGATTCTCCGATTCTAGGACTTTATGATGAGAATAGCTCTGACAGTAAACCACTCTCCTGAAGTAACTGAGAGGTTTGCAGGTGCTGCTTGCGATTAATCTCTGGATATTCCTCTGAAAAATGAGAGTTGGAAATTGATGTAGGGCAGTGGGTGTAATTCTGGGACTGAAATGCACAGACCTGTCTAGTTTCATGAGGGTCTGCCACCAGTCCCAGAAATAACATTCATTAAATGCCCAGTAGCTGAGGGCATCAAAAGCAAAGCTCCTACATTTCGAGCTGTAAGGACAGGCTTTGGCAGCAGGGTTGGGCTGGTTCTTCTTTGGACAAGGATGCACAGAGGCAACTCCAACACAAATTATCCCATAGCCTTCTCATCCTCCCAGCTCCTGTCTCCTTCTTCCCCCTGCAGAGCTTGCCGTAGCCCAGTGCACCCAGCGCCCCGTTGACATTGTCTTCTTGCTGGATGGCTCAGAAAGGATCGGGGAGCAGAACTTCCAGAGTGCCCAGCGCTTCGTGGAGGATGTGGCCCAGCAGCTGACACTGGCCCGGAGCAGCAGCGACCACATGAATGCCCGGATCGCGCTGCTGCAGTATGGCAGTGAGCGGGACCAGAATGTGGTCTTCCCACTGACCCACAACCTCACCGAGATCTCCGATGCCCTGGCGCAGATCAAGTACTTGGACTCGTCCTCCAACATTGGGTCAGCCATCATCCATGCCATCAACAACATCGTGCTCAGCCCAGGCAATGGGCAACGACTTGCCCGGCGCAATGCCGAGCTCTCCTTCATCTTCATTACTGACGGCATCACGGGAAGCAAGAACCTAGAGGAGGCCATCAACTCCATGAAGAAGCAAGATGTCATGCCCACAGTGGTGGCTCTGGGGAGTGATGTGGACATGGATGTCCTGCTGAAGCTTGGCCTGGGGGACCGGGCAGCCATCTTCCGGGAGAAGGACTATCACAGCCTCTCCCAGCCCAGCTTCTTCGACAGGTTCATTCGGTGGATTTGTTAAAGGGCGGGCACACACAATCCTCTCACTGATATACACACCCCTGATATTACCTGTTGTATTTTCTTCCCCTTGTATGGTTGCTAGCCCGGAAGAGCTGCCCTCTGGGTCCTCCTTTCTAACCAAAATCCAGAGCTCTTTTTTTATTTTCTTCTTTTTGATGATGAAGAGTCATGTATCTTACATTTATGGTGCTAATTAAAACACGCATCAAAGCAGGATACAGAGCCATATGAAGTACTTCTGTAAAGCTTTGCACACACGACTTGCATACGTACTGTAATCCTAGGAGGGCTTATCAGAGATGCAAGAAACCTTTCCAGAGTAGCAGGACCAATGAATAACTCTAATTTTCAAAAACACTCAATATCTCTCAGTGCATCTTGATCCTCCTTTCTGGGCACAGCAGGATGGTGTGAGAGGTTTTGCTGCCTTCCACAGATGCTCCTTTGGGGAGTTTATCTGTCTCAAATTTTGCAAATCATCTCTTAAGATCTTTATTTTCCTGTGAGCCATACTTGCCTTGATTCCTTCTGTCATTCTGCCCTTCATCAGAACCTGCTCATCTATTACTGCACTCATAATTTCAGCTGAGAGGGGCAGCATGACTCCCAGCATCAACAAAATACTGGACAGCTACCAGAGCTGCCTCCCAGTCATCCCAGTGTGCTCAAAGCGTCCATGGTACCTTCCTCACACCAGTATCTGCTGAGCAATACCCATATTTGAACTTGAATTGTGCTGTCTGCAAAAATAAACTTTTTTCACCCTATCCTGAAAAAGCCTTTTTTCCTGTATGTGTGGAGATTCTTAAAATTATTTTCATTCAGCAGCTGATTCTCCTGGCTTCAAGCTGGTAAATCCAGATAATCATGGAATCACAGAATGGTTTGTGTTGGGAGGGAACCGAAAGACCATCTCATTCCACTCCTGCCATGGGCAGGGACACAGATTGCTCTAAGCGCTGGTCTTAGACACCTTCAGCTGTTCATGCTCATCTGTTCATGGGAGAATCCCTCTAACATGGTGCACTTTTTCCTATAAATTTTTACCCTGGCGTGGAGGATGGCAGTGCACATAATTACAGCGTCTCCCAGCCACTCCCTCTGCAACACATAGGAAAGCTCACACAAAATGGCAGGAGTTTTATGGGATCCATGTTAGCAGCCAGCATCATTGCCCAGGAAAAAACACACACGGACACCAGCAGATTGGAAAACAACATGTGATGATTTTCAGCAGGCTGTCCCAAAAGATAGAAGGTGGAAATGTTGTCCATTGACTTGGAGATTCTGGGTCAAAGGATTTATAAGCTACACACAAGAAAAATCACTCAACAGGCAAAGCACTGCTCCAAGGGGAAGGTGGAGGGAGGGGATCGACATGCAGACGGTTCCCATGAGGAGTTTGGCCTCATGTTTTGCTGATCACCGGAGAGTAGGTGGGATATGCCAGATGTTCAGTCAGAGTCAGAGCTGCTGCTTGAGCTGGACGAGCCACCAGAGTGCTGGGGAAGAAAAAACAACTTTAGGACAGCAGGGAAACGAGCAGTCTTGATAGGGGTTAGTGACCCTGTGATGGCTGCCCTATATTGTGGGAGGGCTGAAGGTTTTTTATGAGTTTTTTACAAGGCTCTTAAGGTCAATAAAGGAAATTCCAGAAAGGTCTTGGTTTCTGCCAGCAAGGATGTTGGTCACAGCAGATCACTTCCAGAGCTGTTTCCCAGTGAGAGGAGCTGTTGGTGTGATTTTGTTTGGGAAATGCTCCCACCCTCAATGTTGGAAGTGGGGCCTGGTATAGAAGTTCCTCATTCAGACCTGCTCAGGTTGGTGTCCATCCCTGGAATGGTATTTTCTGCAGAATCTACTCCAAGCATAGGGAATTCTTCTCCTTTTCTGGGTTTTTTTTGTGATTTTTTTTTTGTTTATTTCATTTTAAGGGGGAGCCAAACAGCTCCTCTGCTGCAGACACTTAGTGAATGTCCATTATGGAGGCACAACTTGCACTCAGGTGAGCAGGACGAAGTCCTGGAATTTAATACACTGCATGGTGCCATGTCACCCCTTTAAATGGCTTAAAGGAATTTCAAAGGATTACTTTTCAAATTACTCACTTACTATGACTCATTCTTGCCTATTTATTAATCTAACAAGTTTCCACATCTAAAAAAAGCCACTGAAGTTTGGGCAGCTTGCTCCAGCCACTACAGGGTAGGAGAGGAGAGTCTCAGCTGCTCAGGTTGGATGCTGTGGCAGGGAAGGGGTCCAAAGGACCGCAGCAGAATTAGGGAAGGGTTCACTGCTGTCTCACTCTTACCTTGCCTTCATGGTGCTTGCAGTGCTACTTCTCATGGTGCTTCTTATGGTGCTCATGGTGCCCGTGAGGATGATGCCCCGATGGGGGGTGCCCGTGAGGGTGCTGGCCAGGGGGAGCAGTGTGTGGGGGGCAGACTGCCACACCACCAGGGTGGGGACCTGTGCCAGGACCAGGGTGTCCTGGAGGGGCAGGAGGGCACACTGCAAGGTGTGGTTGTGGCCGGCCTAGGAAGAAGAGAGGGCTGTCAGTGGGCAGAGACACGCTCTCCTCAGACAGAGAGCGCAGGGACCTGGTGTACCCTTCCACCCAAAGGGCCCACCCCGATCTATCTCTTCCTCACAAAGGACACTCCACACCCCTTTGGGAGGTAGGTAAAACCCCCAGATGTCTGTGGCCATGGCATAGAGCTCCCCTCTAAGCCCTGATGGCTGTGTGGTACCCACAGCCCTGCCTGGCCCCACAGCCTCTCACCTTGGTTGCGGTCACACATCCTCAGCAGTCTCCAAGCTGAAAGGGAAGGACAGGTACCATTGGTCTCCTCCTGCAATGGGACATCTCCGGACCAGCAGCTGGGACCTGTCTCCTCTGTCCCACACGTCTGCCCCCAGCACAGGGACCATGCTTGCTTCCCCAGGAGTGTCATCCCCCCACAGACCCCAACCACTGTCCTGCCCCTTCGGTGACAGCACCGAGCCCCAGAGTGACTGTCTCCCGCCTCCATGCACCCCCAAGGCCCAGGTATGTGGTTTCCATTGTTAATAGAAATAAACCTACAGCGGCTCAGCCTAGGTGCCAAGCTCGAGTCCTCATGGGCCACGAAGGACTGGGAACACATGCCTGTGTGCAGTGCCAGCCATGGGGACAGTGCACCCTGACCCACGGGTGTCCATGCTCCCGCTGCCCCCGTGCTCCCCTTTGCTGCCCCGCACTCATCAAACCTGCGGAAAAGTTCCCAGAAGAGGCGATGCCGGCAGCACTCGCGATCTCTGTCCTCGGCACGGCTCTCCCGGCTGTCGGGCACACGTTAAATAGTGGGGCCCTGCCCCGGTGAGCAGGGGTGCGGCGGGCAAGGGTGACACCGCAGCGCTGGCACCGCGCCGTCACCATGGACACGCAAGAAACGCCAACACGCCGCTCCCAGGTAGCACGAAGGTCCCGCAAGGATAACAAACACAGGCGGTGGAGGGCGGTGATTCCAGCTCCCGGCCTCAAGGGATGGACGAAATGAGTCAGTTGACCCTGCCATGAACCCTGGCTCGGTGCTCCCCGCCCAGGCACAGTGCCCAGGAACAGGGGTGACCTTCCCACAGACGAGGCTGTGGGACATCGGGGTGCAGCGGCCAGACACTGCTCACGGTGCTGCCGCGACATGCGGTCAACACGGACAGGAGGCAGGGCTGGATGCCCTGATTTTCAGGTTTTCCTCTGGGAGGATCTGTGAGGAGGGTGCAGGCTTTCTCCCATCTCGACCCACCCCATCGCCCTCCTAACGCCCCTGATGGTGCCTCATGTTTGGCAGTACTCCCTTCCCAGACAATTCAACAGGAATTGTGGAATTGTCACACATAGCCTGAAAGACATCTGGCAGAAAGGTACTGTGCCAGGTCTTGCCCCAGATCTTGGGTAGGAGGGTGTTTCATGGGGGTTTCTGGAAACGGGTGTTGGGAAAGATGGGACAGGAAGGACTTATGGATATGATTGTCTGGTAAGAAATACTGGGGATATAAAATCTGTGAGTGAAATAGAAATGAAGGCCAGCTTTGAGATGTAGGCACGGCAGGCAGAAAGACGGTGATTAGCTGGAGATAGGTCGAATGACAGAAAACAAAATGACCCAAGAATGCAGCCTCTCTCCACCCTGCCAAGGCATCAAGGAAAAAGTAGATAAGAAGAGTAGTCTTTAGAGTTTACAATATAGGATAATATGGTAGTATAGTAGTTCTAATAGATTATATGCAAAGTTTAAAAGTTTTTGATTATCTTGCACCCGTTGGTCACTGTAAATTAGAATATTCAACACAAAAGAATATATAATGTGTTGTAACAAGATCCTTGCTCTCTTACCTCCTCGCCCCTTCTCTTGCCTCTTCCCTCTTTTCCTCTTGCCTCTTTGCTCCTTCTCTTGCCCACTCTCTCCCTCTGCTTCTTCTCCCTCCCTCTCTCCTACCGCTCTGACCCCGGCACTCTTCTCACCTCTCTTACCCCTCTTAGCTTTTTTACCTCCCTTACCTCATACCCCCCCCTCCCCTCTCTCCCAACTCTCTTTGGGGCTTCCCTTCAGCCGAGGCTGGTGGCTGAAAGCAGCCCTCTTTACCCACGGCCCTTGCAATAAAACCACGTGTTTCTAGAATATCTCAGGTCTGCAGAGTTCCTTTGTCCCTGCCGTCCACGGATGCCTCTACAACAGGGACTTGTGCCAGGTCAGCAGGTGCTCCTGCACAGGGATCTCCCTGCAGGCAGTGCCACAGGGATCCTGCCATCCCTTCTGTTGGGATCATTGTGGTCCCAGGAACTGCCAACCCAGTCTGCCCCAGGGATGGGAGCATGGAGCCTGGGGTCCAAGCCCCAGACAGTAAAAATCCCCCTTGTCCAGGGAAAAGCCTGGGGATGTGATGCTAGATGTGCCTGAGCAGAGCAGCTCTCCAGTGGCGGATATGAACAGTGTGCAGATAGGTAGAGATTGAAGAGCTGAGATGTGCCAGTGGTGGTCTCTCCCAGCAGCTGCAGTAAAAAACATCAGTCAGTCTCCAGCACTCAGCTCTCTCTGTCTGATGCCAGAAAATTGTTCACTTTAAATCTGGTCATTTCCTCACTTTTCAGTTACAATAAAGAGGTGATTCACGGGTCCAGCCTGACTCTTACCAAAAAAAAAGCAAGATTTTCAAGATGATTCAGTACTGAGCAGTGCTGGATTAATGGTTGGACTCGATGATCTTAGAGGTCTTTTCCAACCTTAATTATCCTGTGATTCTATAGCAGATCTTGTAAGTCCTGGTCAGTAGGGAACTGTCTGACCTAAACACTTCTAGAACTAGGAGGGACTTGTGCTTTCTCTGGTACCGCGCTAGGTGAGGGTGTCTGGGACAGCAAAGGGGGTGCATGAAGTGCTCTGACATGGTCTGAATAAATGTCCCCATGCAGAAAAGAGGAACTGCCCCATCAATGTCTACTTCATCATTGACACCTCAGAGAGTGTGGCTCTTCAGACTGTGCCCATCCAGAGCCTTGTGGACCAAATAAAGCGTTTCATCCCCATCTTCATTGATAAACTGGAGAGCGAGCTCTACCAGAACCAAGTGTACATCACCTGGCAGTTTGGTGGGCTCCATTACTCAGATGTGGTAGAAATTTACAGCCCTTTGACAAGCAGCAAAGACATTTACCTGCCCAGGCTGTCTGCCATCAAGTACCTGGGCCGGGGCACCTTCACGGACTGTGCAATCTCCAACATGACCCAGCAGATCCAGACCCAGATGGCCAACGGCGTGAACTTCGCGGTGGTCATCACTGACGGCCACGTGACAGGCAGCCCCTGTGGGGGGATGAAGATGCAGGCTGAGAGGGCACGAGACACGGGCATCAAGCTGTTTGCCGTGGCCCCCAGCGAGAAGGTGTATGAGCAGGGCCTGCGGGAGATTGCCAACCTGCCGCACGAGCTGTACCGAAACAACTATGCCATCACCCAGCAGGACACCCTGGAGATCGACACCAACACCATCGACAGGATCATCCAGGCTATGGTAGGGGCAGGGATGCAAAAAGGGGGCAAAAGGGGAGCAGCTCATCTGTGGGGGATGCTTTCCCTTATATTGGGTTTTGGAGATAACCTCTAGTAGGGAAAGTGGAGACTTTTTTTCTGGTACTTGGCCAGGACGCCTTGTTTGTGCCTCCATTTCCCAGCATGTCTAGGCAGGCTACCCGCCCCTAGTCCTGGCTCTTGCTGAAGACTAGGCCATACCCCAGCCTGTTCTCCCTCCGGGGGCATTGCAAGAGTGTGTCACACTGAGACACATGCTCACCATCAGCATGGTCTTTGAGACCCTAGCTGTGAGGCGCTGTTAATCAGGGGCTCTCCAGAGGACATCTTTACAGCCAGGGGACCTTTACCACCTCCTCTCCCTTACCACCACACACACCTGCAAGGGTGGACTGCTGTCTCCCCCATGGGACTGAGCACCTTAACTGATCTTCTTCCTCCTGTTCTCTCCTTTGCAGAAACATGAAGCCTATGGCGAGGTGAGTGAGCAGCATCTTTATGCTTTTGCCACACAACACAGGTTTGAGTTGCCCCAGTTAGAGCAGACCAGCTCAGACCTCAGAATAGCATGGACCTGTGTGGGATGGGTCCCTGTCCACCTGTGGGTCAGGGCAGAGTCTGGGGACACATTCCCTTATCACACATGGGTTGTCATAGCATGCTGGACTCACTCCCTGGCTCCCCCTCACCTGCAATGGGTTCTGGTCTATGGAATGGACACATGTCATCACTTTGGAGGCACATTCCGTAAGTGCTCCCCCTGCTGAAGCTCCTGCCCTGCTGGTGCTACGGGCAGGGTTTGGCACACAGAGAGGGAAGTATGCAGGAGATGCTCCAAAGAATATTCCAGTCCCATGATGACTGCAGATGAGCAATCCCCCACCACCTCTGACACTTGGCCATCTTGTTCTTCCAGTTTGGGCCCAGAGCCAAGCTATAATGAACATGCTCGAGCCAACTTCCCACTCCTAATTTACAGGCAACACTTCTTTGTGTGCTTGTTACTGCCTCAGCCCCGACCCAATAGATTTTAGCCCTGAGCTGATGGGGGAGAGGCACATGGAGAGCCATGGGTACAGAGTTGAGCTGAGTTTGGGATGCACACTGTCAGTACCTCAGTTGAATTTCTTGTGTTTCAGTGCTACAAGATGAGCTGCCTGGAGATTGCAGGTCCACCTGGTCCCAAGGGATACCGAGGGCAGAAGGTAAGTTGCTCTAAGCTGTGGGAAAGGCAATAATGCCCCTGCCTGCCACAACCACTGCAGGATGCCCTAGATCTCAGCTTACCTCAGCTGCATTCTCAGGTAGCACTCAGGTGGGAAATTCCCCCCAGCATCTGTCTTGGCCCTGGGAGACACAGCCAGCACCGGTGTGCCCATGTTTGTGATGAGGCTGATGCACTGCCAGCAGTGTAGAGAGACACCTGAGGACACTAGGACTGAGGCAGCAGCTGAGCTCCACACTCTCAGAGCAGAGCTCTCACATGCACAGGGTTGCCCACTCTCCTGCTCCAGCTCTGTGTGCTCTGATCTCACAGAAATTGTCATTTTCTCAATCAGCACCAAGCCTGGACTTATGCTGGGTGTTTTCCTTTCCTTAGGGTGCAAAGGGGAACATGGGTGAGCCAGGTTCCCCTGGGCTGAAGGGACGACAGGTGAGTTGTGGAAAATCCTCCCCTTCACTTGCCACATCTCTGATGACCTCAAGCTAACTCTCCGTGCCTTCCTTCCCGAAGGGCGACCCAGGTATTGAAGGTCCGATCGGATACCCTGGTCCCAAGGTAAGAATCCCATAGCCGATGCCTGAGCTCTGTCCATTCCTTGATTCTTGGTAAAGCAAGGGGAGCTTTGCTTCTCCCTCTCACCTGCCCATTTCCCACCCCAGACCCCTGCGCTCAGCTCCTGTTGATTGCCCAGGCACTAACACAGCGATTTTTTTTTTTTTTCCTTTCTTTTTCTCTTTTTCTTTTTCCCTCCCTTGTCCAGGGTGTCCCAGGGCTGAAAGGAGAGAAGGTGAGAAAGAAGAGACAGAATGGCTGGCTGGGTACTTGGCAGGGGCCATACTCCTTTCTGACGCACAGAGGAGAGACTAGTTGTGATGGGAGAAGGATAACAACCCTATTAACGTGTAATTGTGGACCTGGGGACGGATTTCCAAGGGCATCGCAAAGCCAGTCTCCTCCTCCAGGCTTTGCTCACGGTCTGGTGAAGCGCGGATGGGGTTAGGATGTAAATGAAGGGCGGGAGGAAGGGCGGGATGCAGGCGGTCTCTGACTTCCTGTCCTCTTCTTCTCCCAGGGAGAAATTGGATCTGACGGACGGAGGGTAAGAAAGAATATTTTCTTTCAACCTGCACGTTGTTCCAGCTCCCAAACACTCGGCCTGTGTGTTAATAGATTTTTTTATTTTTTTTCCCCATGGTCCAAGGGTGCCCCTGGCTTGGCAGGAAGAAACGGCACAGATGGGCAGAAGGTAACCGGGAGCGCTGGGAGCACGCCGTAATGTTGCTGCTTCCGTTTCTTTACACTCTTTCATCCCCACAGGCTGTTTAGTTTCTACTGTCCCGCATGCTGGCTTTCTGTTCCAAGGGAGGTGTTTGTGAACTTATCTTTACATTATTCTGCATGTCCTGTAGAAATGCATGAAGTAATTCAGGACACCCCAACAATCCCCGCCCTGTGCCTGAGAGCGTTGTCCAAACTCTCCTCGAACTGTGGCAGGATTGGGACTGTGATCAGTTCCCTGGGGCGTCTTTTCCAGTGCCCCACCACCCCCGGGGGAAGAACATTTTCCTAATATCTAGCCTAAATCCCTCACACAGCTCTATGCCATTAAGTCATGCTGTCCCTCTGTCAGCAAGCTCTCTGCAGGATGTGGGTCTGTAACCCGGTCTGTGCTCCTGCTGAGAAGGTAATAAAGCCAGTTAATCTGGGTGTAGATAGTTTATTCTTAGCGCAGAAAGCTTCAGAAATTTGGGGTTCAGGGTAGTTTGTCACTTCATCTGTAAACCCCAGTTTGTACTTAGTGTTAAAAGCCCTAAAGCCAAGTTCAAAGGCTTCACAGCAAAGTCCCTGGCTTTGTCCACTGGCCAGCACACCCTGGCTTTGCACAGTTTCCTGTACCCAGCCCAGTCTATTTGTGGGTAATAACTGTTCTTCCCACTCCTCAAGTGCAGCTGAAGCTCTAAAACATCCTTCAGTCCCCCCCCCCCACTCTTTAAAACACTAAAGCCCTTCAGTTCTTCCCAGCTTCTATCCCAGAGCTGTCTCAGCACTGGTGACAGAGCTGTTTTGGGATAGAGCAAGGCAGTCCCTTCTCTCACAGCATCTGTCAGGCAGAGTAGTTGCTCCACACCTGAGCTGCTCTGACAGGAGAGGCGTGAGAGAGGACTAGCACAACCCTGGACTTCAGTGCCTCCAAATCCAGCCTCAAGGGACATTCCCATCTCTAAGGGTACACTCATGGGATGAGCCTCCCTGATTTCCTTGGGTCTGCTTGCTTCTTCTCCATGTTTCTCCCTGTTGAAGGAAAACACTTGTTATTTGTGCTCTAGCTGGTGACAGGTAAGGTCAGTGGATGATGCTAATATTATTAACTGTCAGCAAGAGAAGCTGTGTTTTCTCTTCAACCACCTATAACTTCTGCCTTTTCATTTTGAATGTAATCTCTCCAGGGCAGGCTGGGGAGAATTGGACCACCAGGATGCAAGGGTGACCCTGGTGACAAGGTAGGAACACTTTTCCCTTTCACCAGCACATCAGTTTTGTAGCTGCTGAGTGAGGTACGTATGTAGAAAGATGGCCAACGAGAGTTTACTGGCCCATTTTCCTGCTAGCTGTATAATCTGATCCCAGTCCTGGGATGCCTGAAATGGGGACCACAGTTTGATTTTTTCTGTGCCTCCTTTCCATGGACAAACAAGCTGGGAGCCCCCAGTGTCCCTCCCCTCCACGTTAGAGAGGAGGAATTTCCCCTTTCATCAACATTAGCAACAAGCAAAAAGTACTTTAGCATCTAGAGCAGCTTTCTAAGCACTGGCTTAGAAATGTTATTTGATTAGAAGGTTGTATTTGATTTATTCTGCATGGAAAGTGTTCCCAATGTGAAGTGTGTGGTTCTTTGTGATTTCCCTACCCAGGGCCCTGATGGCTACCCAGGAGATGCAGGAGACCAAGGAGAAAGAGGAGATGCAGGCATAAAGGTACAAGTGCTCTGGGCAGACAGCAGGATGTGAGCAGAGGCAGACAGTGGTGCAGGGGCAAATGGGCTACTGAAATAAACAAATCAATATGACTCTAACAGAAGCCATTTATTGTTTACATAATGCCACGGTTATAGTTTCTCCCACTACTGCTCACGCTTGCAGGAATCTCTCGATTGGGTAAGTCATTTGTTTATTAGACAGGTACACATCTTTCAGGGCACTTAATTGGTCAAGTGTTTATTACTACACTGTGTGTTTTCTATCTGAGTTTTGCATTTTTTGTAGATACTTTTTCAGGCTCTTGCTCATTATTTTTAGATTTGGGGTTTTTTTGTAGCCTTGACGAATCCTTGAGAATTCTGAAAAACAAGACTGCAGGTGCCTTCTTATCTACAAACAGTTTGGCTGGTACAGGGAATGGCCTAAGTTGTTCAGATACATTGCTACACAGTGGAAACAGCTAAACGCCATTCTCCATATTTTTATATATATCCTAAATCCTTTGCTGCCTATGGAGCCCATAGGCTTTGAGGGTCTGGATCCCATCACCAGGCACAGGAGCTGAGGAAGGGGCCTTGCTGGCCTTGCTCTTTGGGCTACTTGTAGTGCAATGTGCTGGTGAGGCAGGCAATGACCATTGGCTCTCTGGCTGTTTCAGGGGGATCCTGGCCGGCCTGGTCGTAGTGGACCCCTGGGGCCCCCGGGAGAAAAAGGAAGCCCGGTAGGTTCATGCAGCATTCAAATGTCTCCAGTGTTTTACTGTGGTCTGTTCGTAAAATCACAGAATGGTTTGGGCTGCAAGGGACCTTAAAATTATTGCCCACTGCCGTGGACAAGAACACCCTCTGCTATCCCAGGTTGCTCCAAGCCCTGTCCGGCCTGGCCTGGAACACTTGCGGGGATGGGGCAGCCACAGCCCCTCTGGCTTTGGGCAGGACTGAACAGATGCTGTAAGGAACAGTTGACACGCGTGTTGTCAGCTGATGGAGGGAAGGTGATCCAGGATCACTCTGCTCCCAGGCTGGAGCCCCTGCTCATGGCAGTGTCATACGGGCATGCCGAGTGCGTGGAAGCAGAACCTGGGTGGTCATACACACTTCTGCTTGAGGGGGACTGCTTGACACAGGATAAAAAATGGGGGGTTGTATGCACACTTTGACCTCTCTTCCAACAAACTGTATTTCTTTTTCTTCTCCAAGGGACTTCCAGGCAACCCTGGAGCTCAAGGGCCTGCTGGAACCAAGGGAAGGAAAGGTGAAGAGGGACCTCGTGGACCCAAAGGAGAGGCTGTAAGTAACTGAATAGATCCCTGGATATTATGCACACTGCAGGAACCTGAGGCAGTTTCGTGGATGAGTGCCGAGAAACCCCCGTTCTGCTTTGTACATCCCAAAAGATGTGCAGATTCTGATCTCCTTGTCTCTCCCATCCTCACAGAGCAGAACTCCCATAATCCTAAGCCTGATGTTAACCATTCAGCTTAGAGAAGCATCCTGTGTTCCCACATAACCACACAGGCCTGGCCTCTGTGGATGCCCAGGGACACTTTGGCTGTACTCTGGCAAGTTCCCCAAACTTCTTGCAGGAGCTCAAAGAATCAGGATCTGGTGGCCATTATGCAGAGCTCTGTGAAAAGGGAATTGCCACATATTAGTGGCGCCACACAGACCCAAGTTAATATGATGGGACACTGCAAATTTTGGAGAGTGGGTTGGAGAGGATGATGCCTGGCACAGCTCCACCAGCACCAAGGGGCCAGAACCCAGCCAGCCTGTATCCTTTTGCAAGATCCAATGGGGAAAGCAACACTGGATGAGCTGGAAGTAAACCATAGTCTTCAACCCTGAGGGAATGAACCAGGCATGTTTGTGGTCACTGTGGTGAAAAAAACAGTCTGGCTGTGGCTTCCCAAAAGGAAGCATGGACATCCCTGCTCCCCTGCTGCTGGGAAGACACTTGCTTAAGGGGCAGGTGTACATCTCTTGAGCCCAGAGGGAGGAGAGAGGGCAGCCAGGGGTCACTGCCTAGGTGACATCTATCCTCTCACCCCATATATGTGACTTCTGTGTCTGTCAAGGGGCGACGTGGAGATCCAGGGACAAAAGGCAGCAAAGGCTCTCCCGGAGGCATAGGAGAAAGGGTGAGTAAAGCAACTGCCCAGATTGTTGCAAATGAGCCCCAAATGGACACGACTGGGGGGTGTATGTATGTGCTAGAGCCCAGCCGTGCAGTGTCCATGCAGCACCAGATCTGGGAATGCAGATCCCACTGTGCTGTGCTCCCGCTGTGCCACTGGCACCAGCTACAGCCTCCTCCTCCTCCGGGGTTTGGTCCAGAGAGGGGACAAAGGGCACCAAAGCTCAAGGTTGAGAGACACATTCAGAGGGCACACTGCCCCGACACTGTTTCAAACCAAGAAACACCAGGTTTGAGAAGGGCGGCATGAAGCACTGCCATTCACACAGGTAGCACTGGAGACATCCCTGACTAGGAATATCGTTCCCTTCTTACAGGGAGATCCTGGTCCAGAGGGTACTCGTGGTCTGCCTGGTGAGGTTGGAAACAAAGGAGCTAGGGTAAGCATGGAGCAAGGCTTGGTGACAGCCAGGAGGAAGGGGGAGCACTGGTGCCACCGAGGGCAGCAGGCCTGGCTTTCCTCCTCATGCACTCTGTTCTTGCATCTTTCTTTGCTGTGCAGGGAGAACAAGGACTGCCAGGACCTCGAGGCCCTTCAGGTGCTGTGGGAGAGCCAGGCAGAATAGTAAGTCACACTTGGGCATGTGTATGACCATGCCCTCCTTCTGTGGTGAGAGCTTGCCCTGCTGACACAAGCTGCCTGCACTGTCCCTCCCAAGGAGAACCTGCATGACCTTCTCTCAGGGAGGCTCAAAAACTGGGTGTTCCCATGGCAGTGTGAAAGGGCTCTCTGGAATGGGTGGGTCACTGGGAAGAGGGAAGATGGGACTCCACAAGCACCCATTTGTCCTGGGTCTGTGTTTAGTCCATCACGCCACTGTGGCAGTAGTGCTGTGATATCCAGGTGTCTCTATGGGACGTGGGAACCCCAGTGGTGAGACCATCACTGCCACAGTAAACTCAGGAAGGGAGATGGTCCTGCAGCACTGTCTTGAGAGCTGGTTTCTCCAGCACAGTCTCCTGTGTGCTGGGGGGCAGCAGGTAACATCCTCACTCACTCCCTGCCTTCTTCCCAAATCTGTCCTGCAGGGATCACGTGGAGACCCTGGTGACTTGGGCCCAAGAGGTGATGCTGGACCACCAGGACCAAAGGTAAAATTCATTAATAGACCTGTACATTTGAAAAGGCAGGTTTGTGTTCCTATTTACTTTTTTTTTTTTTTTAAAGGCGGTTTTCACAGCAAACTTGTGGGCCTCAAAAGCAGAATCAGCCCCTGATTCTGAAAAATCCCCAAGACCCTGAAAATTCTTGCTCTGAAAAACTGTTCCCAAGTGCTTCAGGGCCAGCTGCAGAAGCCTTGACTCCTGCTGGTGTCTCATCCCCAGAGAAGATGAAAATGACTGTAACTGTCACAGAGGGGAGCGGGTCAGAAGGGCCAGGTTTTGTATCTCACAGGTCTTTTTTTTGTACCAAAGGGTGACAGAGGCAGGCCTGGCTTTAGCTACCCTGGACCCAGAGGACCTCAGGTATATATTCCTCATCCAAGACGTGAGTACATCTGTTTTGAGTGGATGTTGCTGTTGGATCTGAGCAGACTGAGAAAACAGGGAAGGAGGAAGAAAAAGGCTCAGGGTCACAGATGTGTGGAGCCTGTGAAGGAGAAAGGGGCTTGAACATCAGGACTGAACCTGGCCACATTCCATCAGGTGCTGGCGACCCCAGCTCCAATCATGGTGATGGTCCTTCAAGCATCAGCCTGAAGCTACAGCTGCTCTTCATCTTGCCCCTCACTGCAGTCTTGGGTGTATGGGTGGGTACAGTGTGGGGCCCATCCTGGACAGCTTCTAACCTCTCCCTCATCTCCTTTTGCAGGGTGACAAGGGTGAGAAGGGGCAGCCAGGACCCAAGGTGAGTGTGCTTGTCTCCATCATCTGTATTTTTGTACTGACTGCCAAGGAGTTGTCTCCCAGCCCTCAGGTTTAATGGCTGAGGAGCCAGCCCTGCCAGCAGCTGCCCTGGATGTTCCTGCAGCTGCAGCCTGATTATGTCTCCTAAGCCCATTTCGTTTTGAAATCATATGAAAAATGTGTTGCAGAACATCCTTTTTTTTCGGGGAATAATGCCTGTATAAACACTGCTTGCTGTCCTCTGAGCTGTTGGTTCAGAGGATGCTATCCCAATCCAGCCAGGCATATGTTTGTGATGCAGCAGAGCCTCTGCCTGAGCACATCCAGATGTGCTCCATGCCAGATCTGTTTCTCCTTCCATCGAGCAGGGAGGACGAGGTGAGCTTGGACCAAGAGGAGTACAGGGGACCAAAGGAGAGAAGGGGGAGCCGGTAAGCAGACTCCCTGTACTGCCCCAGGGTCAGTGTCCCCCTCTCACACCCCTGCCACGTGTGCTGGGGATGATACTGCCACTCTCTACCTGGTCCCTGTCCCCAAGCTCAGCTGTGGCAAGCTGGTGGCTGTGTTTAGCAGGGCTGGGGCTGACCAGGGGGTCAGGAGAGTCCCTGAACACTGGGGGCTGCATTACCGACAATGCCCAGGAAATATTTGACCCTTCTTTACTTCTTCCCCAGGGTGATCCTGGCCCAGGAGGAGAGCCTGGACAGCGTGGTCCACCTGGTGAAGCAGGCCCTGAGGTACAGTCCCATGGCACTGTGTCTGAGCAGATGCTGTTGTAGGGGACACAGCTGCCAGATGTGTCCACTGGCTCACAGTGGGCCTTCCCCTTCTGCAAAAAGCCACATTTTTGATGGCTCTGACATCTAGTTCCCAGAAAAAGAACTCTTGGGAAAACTGTGCCTGAAATTCCTGTGCTCTTCTTACAGGGGACCCCTGGCCCACCAGGAGACCCCGGTCTGACTGTAAGTAACCCTGCTACTCTTCCTCCTGGGGCAGTCATGGCTTTTCTGTGCACAGCCCAAGAACGAAACAGGAGATCAGCTCCTGCTGCTGGCTGGCGGAGGTGGCCTGTGGCTTCCCATGGGAGCCAAGGAAAGAGGGGAGAGGGCTGGCTAGGTAGGAAGGGAAAGGGGAGTTTTGCTTTAGAGGGATGCATTGACCCTGCATCCCTTTCCTGGCAGGACTGTGACGTGATGACCTACGTGCGAGAGACGTGCGGATGCTGTGGTAAGCTGACGTAACCTCTCCCCAAGGAAAAGGAACAACCACCTGAGGGATTGAGATAGGGGGTCACCAGAAGGTTCCCAGCATCACTGACCCCTGTGTTTCCCTCCCCCTGCCTCTCTCCCTAGACTGTGAGAAGCGCTGTGGTGCCCTGGACATCATGTTTGTCATAGACAGCTCTGAGAGTATTGGCTACACCAACTTCACCCTGGAGAAGAATTTTGTCGTCAATGTGGTCAGCAGGCTGGGCTCTATTGCCAAGGATCCCAAGTCACAGACAGGTATGGGCTCTGCGGGGACACAGTGGGGCATGGGGAGAAGAAAAGGGTCTTGGATCCTTTCAATGGTTATTTTCCATGGCTTTTCAGACCAATTGGGCAGCTCTTTGACTCTCTTCACTTTTCCCCAAGGATGCAAAGCCAAGTAATGTGACACTTCCTTGGCAGGTGCCCGTGTTGGGGTGGTGCAGTACAGTCACGAGGGAACTTTTGAAGCCATCAAGCTTGATGACGAGCGCATCGATTCCCTGTCGAGCTTCAAGGAAGCGGTGAAGCGCCTGGAGTGGATTGCTGGAGGCACCTGGACACCATCTGCCCTTCAGTTTGCCTACAACAAGCTCATCAAAGAAAGCAGGAGAGAGAAAGCCCAAGTGTTCGCTGTGGTGATCACAGATGGGCGCTATGACCCCCGGGATGACGACAAGAACCTCGGGGCTCTTTGTGGTAGAGATGTGGTGGTCAACACCATCGGCATAGGAGACATGTTCGACCAGCCGGAGCAGAGCGAGACCCTGGTCTCCATCGCCTGCAATGAACCCCAGCGAGTCCAGAAGATGAGGCTCTTCTCAGACCTGGTGGCAGAGGAGTTCATTGACAAGATGGAGGATGTGCTCTGCCCAGGTCTGTCCCTGTCCTTGCATGGAGCGGAAGTTTTGAGGCCCAGGGTTTGGAGTAGGGGGCAGAGATGTGTCCCAGCAGCTTGGCTGGCAGCTGGATCATCCATGGTGGGGTCTGACCTTAGCCCTGAACTAAGAGTCCTTCCTCAGATACAAAAGGACCAACCTTTTGGGGCAGTTCCTTTGGTGTTCCCTGTAAGACACCTTGTCCTGTCACTCTGACTGTGCAAGCTGTAAAGGGGAATGGCAAAATATGGCTGAGTTTTCCTTGTTTCTTTTCCTTCCAGATCCACAGGTCGTCTGCCCCGAGCTGCCCTGTCAGACAGGTAAAACATTACAAGTAGCTTCATGCCATCTACACAGTCTCTGGGGGGTGACTGCATGAGGGTCAGGAGTAGGAGAGGGGGTTGCAACCCTGTTCAATCCCTTTGGAAGGCAGGAGTTTGGGAAATAGTGTTACTTTACATGAGGAGAGGCTCCAGGGTTTCATCTCCTGCTCTTTTCCTGTCTCTTTGTGTTCTGTGCACAGGTAGGTATGAATGCACTCCGTGAGTACATGGCTCAACCCTGATATTTTTCCCCATCCAAATTCTTGGGAGCCACCAGGTTTTGACCTCCAAACTCAAGTCAAAATCCCTTTACTAAACACACACTCATGTGACCTTTGTAGCAGGATGCTCCTTGAGAGTGACAGGCAGAGCAGATATTAAGGACCAGCTGGAAAATGGCAATGTAGTGGACCCAAAGCTTTGGCTTCTCTAATGCTGGCTGTATTTAATTAACAATTAACTGAGGGTGTTGTATTAAAGGAAAAGGCTGTAAGGATCCTCTGGTGCTCTGAGTGCTGAAGGTAGCTTTACTGGTTCACATTTTGCTTGTTAAGGGGCAGATGTGCATCCCAAATTCCTAGAGATCCTGTCTGCCTGAGTCCCTGTGTCTGTTTAGAATACTAGAGATGCAAAGAGTGCATCTATAGTATTTAAACAGACACTAAGTTTATAGAGGTCCACAGTTTTGCGCATTCTGCAATTTCTATCTCTTCTCCCAGCATGAATGTTTTTGTGGCAGTCCCCGGCTACAACTGAGCCTTATACAGAATATCAGATTTTGTTTTTAAATAAGTCCCTTTCTTTCCATGCAAAGGAAAGGAAAACTGGTTCCAAGATGCACAGAAAATCAGAGAAAATCTGTAATTATTCCTGTCTAAAATCTCTTGTTGGGATTTTGAGTATTTGCACCTGGCCATGCCAGGGACACAGTGTCCAACCGAGATGCTGAGCACCTCTGCATCTGAGTCCTCTGAGGAGCTTTACCTGCAAATCTGTGCACAAGGAGGTAACATCCCCAGACCACACTGGTGATTGCTCAGGTGTCTTCCTGAGGTTTTGGTATTTGCAGCCTTCCCATTTCCAAGGAACACAAGCAGTGGCACACTCATTTCCCCTGGGCTTAGGCCATCAAAGCCCTCCAAAGAAGGGTGAAGTTGTCGGTTCTTTCCTTGTAGTGCAGTTGGGTGTTCCTGTTCGTGATGCAAGGTGAGAACAGTTCAGTGGTGCCTGGCAGCCCTGGGAACCAGAACAGGAATGGCTTGAGGAGGCGTCTGAGGGGGTTCCCTCTTTGGTGAATCCCTTAAGCCATGCCATACACAAACCAGGCTTAGTGTGGGCAAGACCTGCTCCCCAGAGAACTTGGGAGGTAGAGTGACGTGGCTGGGTAAGGTTGGCCTCCTCTCAAAGTACCCTTTCAGCACGGGCAAAAGTTATTCTAGGTCTGGTAGATGAAATTTTAAGTAATAAGTTCAGGAGTCTCCCACCCACCACACCGAATGGTCCGTGCTGTGCTGCTGTCATCGTTTAGAAGGATTTGCAGTGGTCACACTTCCCTAGTGGCAAGGGGACGTGTTGGATGGGATGGGATGGAACATAAGGCACATGACACAGCCTGGGGCTTCTCTGGTTCTCACAGAACATCCCATGAGCTTGTGTGAATTGCCATGCAGTTCCTCTGGGTGGGGACAGTGCCCTTTGGAGGGAATGGGAGTAAGCCAGTGCACATCCAATGCATGTGTGTGTGTCGTGGACTGGCCAGACAGACAGGTCATGGAGGCAGCTAAAACAGCCCCGTTCTTGGCTCCATGGCTCAGCATGGTGGTTCTGGTGCTTGGAGGGGCAAATCAACTGCCCCAGCTTCAGCCTGGGTATTGCCAGCAGGAACAGGTACCACATAGAGCCTGTCTTCCCCTCATGCATCCTCAGAGCTTTACCTGAGATTTTCCCATTTTCAGCACAGCCCCTTGTCTCCCATCAGTTACTGCTGTGCTAACAGGATGCTGGAGGGTTAAATGGGGAGCAAATCTGAACTAACCACTTGCTTTGTAGAAATCGCATGACATCTTGAGAGGCTCTTGCTAACCGATGCAAAAGGATTTGCTTTGAGCTTTGGGGTTTTATTCAAAGTTAAATTCAGCACAGCCAGGTGCAGACAGAAGCTCTCAGGGTCCTGACAAGCCCAGGCACCACATGGCTTTGACTGGAGTCACTGCCCTGAGGCTGAGTGCCAGGCAAGGAGGTCACATAATGCTGTCCCTTAGATGTCTTTCTGCCTTACAGCATCATGTGTGCAGTTTGCAGCTAGCACAGTCCCAAGCTACATGATGGGTGAACCCCATCTGCAGAAGGAAGTGGCCTTTTTCCTGAATACTGTTCCTTCTCCATTGTGCCTGTGCCAGATCAGTAGGAACTGGGGAGTTCAGATTCTGTGTACTTTTCTGGAGTCACTCAGTTGATGTGTGAAAGATTTCAGGGCAAATCTCACAGTTCCTCAGACACAAATGGCAGAAAGATTTAAAATCTGGCTTTGGTCTTTACTTCTCTGTCCTCGTTAGCTCTGTTCTTCTCTGGTGCAGTGCAGGTAGGAAAGTCAGGTAGCTTTCAGAGATGCAGCCATTGCTAGCAAGCCCTGAAAATATTCTTTTGACGCTCACTTGCAGATGACAGGAACCCTGGGAGCATAAACCCAGTAATTTTCCGCCCCATGGAAGAGGGAGTCAACATAGATTTCCCCAGCACCATACACTCGATCGCCCAGTTCCTAAACTCCACGCGGGAATCCCGGGACCCCAGCATGTACACCCAACTGGTGGCCACTTTGGCCTTTACCGCCGAAAAAGCCAAGTTTGCCACTGGAAATGAGCGGCAAGAGTGGATGGACTTGTTCATTGACACCTTCAAAATGGTGCACAGTGAGATTGTGGGGGACCCAGAGACCGTGCTAGGGCTGTGCTGAGACCTCTCTTGGGGATCACATGGAGGCAGAGGCTGAGTGGAGGTGGAACTCATCACTCCTGTGTGGTGGAAGGGACAGCAACAGGGGGAAGTGCTTTTAGTTCAGGAGACACAGGGGCAGTGGAATGGCTTGGTTGCATTCAGCTGGGGACAGGACACAAGGAGCAGTCCCCTCCAGCTTGGCCAGCATGGTGGCTTTACCCAGCAATACCAAGGGGTGCTCTTGTTCTGCCTGCTGCTTTTTTGCTGAGAGCCTAATGATGCATTTTCCCCACGCCTTCCTGCACATGTCCTTGCTGAGCCCTTCCAAAGCACCTTCTGCATCCTCTCTCTCAATTACCACAGGCTCTCTCAGAGTCCTGTAAGTCTGACTAAACCAGGTGCATCCCTGCTCACCAGTGTCTCTGTGGAACCCCTCATGGGCAGCTGGGGGTGTGGAGGGGAGGAGCAAGCAGGATGGGAGAGGGAGCAACCCTCCGTTTCCATTGGGAGCACTGACACGTGGGCAGTGTGTCCCTCAGAAGCTCTGTGGGCTCCCCTGGCCTTTTCCTCTGCTTGTACATTTGTGTTTCCTCTGTCATAATCCACAACATGTACCTGTCCGTATACAAAAGGCAGATACTCTGCCAGATAGGGCCAGGTGGTCCAAAGCAAAACTCCTTGACTGATGTGAGTTGTTTAAAAGCAAGCTTGATGTAGTAGAGCCTACTCAATCCACACCCAGTGCTGCTTTGGCTCAGAGACCACAGAGCCACCACCTGTGCTGCAGATATGTGTGTTTAGTAAAGGCTTGGTATCTCCATCCTCTCACCTGCCCCTGGTTGCACAAAGTCAGGCAGGCGAGTGCCATTCCCACCTCCAGTTTAACTGCTCTCAAGCTCTGTTCAGAGGTAGGGGGATTTCGTGTGCAGACACAGGATTAGAAGCGCTTACTCTGATGGACATGATATTATTGCAATAAAGTATACTGAGCAAATGTCATATTTAATGGGCAAAAGGGAGGTGTGCCATCTTCAAGAATGTGGCTGTAATATTTCCAGCTGTAAAAAGTGAAACCATGGGAATTGCCCACTTTGAACTTATTTCAGTTCCCCAAGGTTTCAGCACTTTTTCCTCCCAGGGACAAGTTGCTTAGAGAACTCTGCTGCTATCAGTGCAGAATACAGGGGGAAAGAGTTCTGAAGGCTTTCCATGATGTGCACTGTGTTTTAGGTGAAAGCAAAAACATCAGCCTGTGCCTGACTCTGGTCATAATTGACATATTCCAGATAGTCTGTGCAAAGCTAAACTCCCTGTTTTGATTTTTTTACCCCAAAATTAGTGTGACTTAGCCTGCTGGGCTGCAGGACTGAACTCAGAGTAGTTAAGCTGGTCCAGCGGTGATGCCAGAGGAAAAGTTCCCGAACCCCACTGATTTGAAAAGGTCTCAGGGCTGAGACATTTTGCTGAACAACGAGAGAACTGGAGAAGATTTCAGCAAAGGAGGGTGTTGATTTTATTTGATTTTATCACACAGTAGCAATTTATTCCTAGCAAAACATTGGAAACAAAGTTTTTTACCTCTCAAAAAACCTTCAGCTCTTTAGAGGTGGGGAGAGGGAGAAAATGTCTCTTTGCATGATAGATATCTCTGTGCTTGTTCTTGTTAGAGGTAAATGGGTGAAGGAGTGGGGTTTTTTTAGCGTAATCCTAGCTAATCCCTCTGATACAACAAGGTGGACTTCATCACAGTAGGAGTTCCTTCAGTGAAGCTCTTGGGCAAAGGAAGGACAGATAAGGAGCTAGGCAAAGGATGGTCTATGCCTCCCCAAAGACACAGGAGGGGATGGGAAAGGGGGAAACCCCAGAAAGGTCTGGGAGGTCAGTCCCCATCTCACTTTCATCTCCACTGTGAACACTGCAAAAGAATAGAGGAAATACAAGTTCCTCCAGTTTTAGAAGAATCAGGAAGGTGATGTGAACGGGTGGGGTTGCTCTGCACACACTAATGGCAGAAAAATCAATTATATTTCTGCTTATTTGTGTTGCCTTTGTTAGACATCCTCAGCTGTGAGCTACAGGCATTCATGATTCACGTGAGAAGGACCGATGCACCAGTTAAAAGCATTACAGGAAGATTTTAGTTGGCCTAATTCATGGTGGTGCTTTGAGACCCTCTCTCGCACTTAGGATGAGAATCTTGCCACAGGAAAGGGTGCTCGGGTCCTCAGTCTCTCAGAAATGGGAACAAGCTCCAACCAGAGCCTGACACTGAACAGGACAAAACCAAGGCTTTGCTGCCTCACATTCCCTTGGGATAACCCTTGGGATGTAAAGGCACCCTATTAAAAACAGCTGGAGGGTAGCCCTCTCCAGCTGTGAGGGCTGAGCAGTGAGCAGAACATGGCTTTGGGGAATGCTTGTGTCAGATGTGCACTGTGCTCTCACTGAGGCTCCATGGAGTGATGCTGCCCTCTGCTTAGCCAGGAGCTCTTCGGGCTTGCTTGTCATCTCAAAAAACATGTGGGCAGGCACTGGGGGAGGCTGTTAGCACTGCCCCAACACGACACACAGCCCCTGCTCCCAGCTGCTTTCACAGACTCTCATGTAGATGTGCTGTGTGGTTGCAAGGGGGCTTCCTTCCTGCCTTTCCCCCTCCACAGCTGCTCAGAGCAGGTGAGGACCAGAAGTGCAGGTGCTGCCAAGGGGAAGTATGCTTGTGGCAGCAGTGCCTGCAAATCAGGAACTGCAGCATCAACATGCCTTTACACAATATTTCTCATGGAAGATTGGGCAGAGGTGAGTATGTGCCTTTACTGCTTTAAAAGAGGGGAGGTAACAAGTGAGAAGACAAAAGGAAATGGCCTCGGGTTGCACTAGGGGAGATTTAGATTGGATATTAGGAGAAAATTCTTCACTGAAAGGGCAGTCAGGCACTAAAACAGGCTGTCCAGGGAAGCAGTTGAGTCATCCATGAAAGTGTGGTGCTTAGGTGTATGGTTTAGAGGTTAACACAATAGTACTGAGTTAATGGTTGCACTTGAGGATCTCCGAGGGCTTTTCTAACCATACAGAACCTGTGATTCCTTGATTTTGTGCTGAACTCAGGCAAGGCACTGTTCAGCACTAGGGAAGCTCTTTGTCGGGCTGGATTTGCTCAGAGTGTGGAAATTCAATCTAACATTACACTCCTACCCCCAAAGTTACCCCCTGTTGCCAGAAATCGATGCTCAAGGTGGAGCTGCTACAGAAAGTTCCTATTCCTTGTCAGTCATGCAACACAACATGGCAGCATCTTCAGGACTTCACCTTTTTGACATTCAGTCTCACAGCCATAGAACTACTTTGAGAGTGCTGTGGGCGTTGCCCTGCTGCCAGTTCAGGGGGAACACTGAGTGGAATGCATATAACTACAGAAAAAGGAGGAAATAATGATCCCTGACTATCAGCTGACTCCAAAGATAGCTACTTTCTTCTCCTTTTTGTTTTTTCCTGAGTTTATTCACTGCATATATTCATATATTCTATATGGTTGGACTGGGCTTGGAGCAGCCTGGTCTAGTGAAAGGTGTCCCTGCCCATGGCAGGGGGTTGGAATGAGATGAGTGTTAAGGTTCCCTCCAACCCAAAGCATTCTGAGATTCTCCGATTCTAGGACTTTATGATGAGAATAGCTCTGACAGTAAACCACTCTCCTGAAGTAACTGAGAGGTTTGCAGGTGCTGCTTGCGATTAATCTCTGGATATTCCTCTCAAAAATGAGAGTTGGAAATTGATGTAGGGCAGTGGGTGTAATTCTGGCACTGAAATGCACAGACCTGTCTAGTTTCATGAGGGTCTGCCACCAGTCCCAGAAATAACATTCATTAAATGCCCAGTAGCTGAGGGCATCAAAAGCAAAGCTCCTACATTTCGAGCTGTAAGGACAGGCTTTGGCAGCAGGGTTGGGCTGGTTCTTCTTTGGACAAGGATGCACAGAGGCAACTCCAACACAAATTATCCCATAGCCTTCTCATCCTCCCAGCTCCTGTCTCCTTCTTCCCCCTGCAGAGCTTGCCGTAGCCCAGTGCACCCAGCGCCCCGTTGACATTGTCTTCTTGCTGGATGGCTCAGAAAGGATCGGGGAGCAGAACTTCCAGAGTGCCCAGCGCTTCGTGGAGGATGTGGCCCAGCAGCTGACACTGGCCCGGAGCAACAGCGACCACATGAATGCCCGGATCGCGCTGCTGCAGTATGGCAGTGAGCGGGACCAGAATGTGGTCTTCCCACTGACCCACAACCTCACCGAGATCTCCGATGCCCTGGCGCAGATCAAGTACTTGGACTCGTCCTCCAACATTGGGTCAGCCATCATCCATGCCATCAACAACATCGTGCTCAGCCCAGGCAATGGGCAACGACTTGCCCGGCGCAATGCCGAGCTCTCCTTCATCTTCATTACTGACGGCATCACGGGAAGCAAGAACCTAGAGGAGGCCATCAACTCCATGAAGAAGCAAGATGTCATGCCCACAGTGGTGGCTCTGGGGAGTGATGTGGACATGGATGTCCTGCTGAAGCTTGGCCTGGGGGACCGGGCAGCCATCTTCCGGGAGAAGGACTATCACAGCCTCTCCCAGCCCAGCTTCTTCGACAGGTTCATTCGGTGGATTTGTTAAAGGGCGGGCACACACAATCCTCTCACTGATATACACACCCCTGATATTACCTGTTGTATTTTCTTCCCCTTGTATGGTTGCTAGCCCGGAAGAGCTGCCCTCTGGGTCCTCCTTTCTAACCAAAATCCAGAGCTCTTTTTTTATTTTCTTCTTTTTGATGATGAAGAGTCATGTATCTTACATTTATGGTTCTAATTAAAACACGCATCAAAGCAGGATACAGAGCCATATGAAGTACTTCTGTAAAGCTTTGCACACACGACTTGCATACGTACTGTAATCCTAGGAGGGCTTATCAGAGATGCAAGAAACCTTTCCAGAGTAGCAGGACCAATGAATAACTCTAATTTTCAAAAACACTCAATATCTCTCAGTGCATCTTGATCCTCCTTTCTGGGCACAGCAGGATGGTGTGAGAGGTTTTGCTGCCTTCCACAGATGCTCCTTTGGGGAGTTTATCTGTCTCAAATTTTGCAAATCATCTCTTAAGATCTTTATTTTCCTGTGAGCCATACTTGCCTTGATTCCTTCTGTCATTCTGCCCTTCATCAGAACCTGCTCATCTATTACTGCACTCATAATTTCAGCTGAGAGGGGCAGCATGACTCCCAGCATCAACAAAATACTGGACAGCTACCAGAGCTGCCTCCCAGTCATCCCAGTGTGCTCAAAGCGTCCATGGTACCTTCCTCACACCAGTATCTGCTGAGCAATACCCATATTTGAACTTGAATTGTGCTGTCTGCAAAAATAAACTTTTTTCACCCTATCCTGAAAAAGCCTTTTTTCCTGTATGTGTGGAGATTCTTAAAATTATTTTCATTCAGCAGCTGATTCTCCTGGCTTCAAGCTGGTAAATCCAGATAATCATGGAATCACAGAATGGTTTGTGTTGGGAGGGAACCGAAAGACCATCTCATTCCACTCCTGCCATGGGCAGGGACACAGATTGCTCTAAGCGCTGGTCTTAGACACCTTCAGCTGTTCATGCTCATCTGTTCATGGGAGAATCCCTCTAACATGGTGCACTTTTTCCTATAAATTTTTACCCTGGCGTGGAGGATGGCAGTGCACATAATTACAGCGTCTCCCAGCCACTCCCTCTGCAACACATAGGAAAGCTCACACAAAATGGCAGGAGTTTTATGGGATCCATGTTAGCAGCCAGCATCATTGCCCAGGAAAAAACACACACGGACACCAGCAGATTGGAAAACAACATGTGATGATTTTCAGCAGGCTGTCCCAAAAGATAGAAGGTGGAAATGTTGTCCATTGACTTGGAGATTCTGGGTCAAAGGATTTACAAGCTACACACAAGAAAAATCACTCAACAGGCAAAGCACTGCTCCAAGGGGAAGGTGGAGGGAGGGGATCGACATGCAGACGGTTCCCATGAGGAGTTTGGCCTCATGTTTTGCTGATCACCGGAGAGTAGGTGGGATATGCCAGATGTTCAGTCAGAGTCAGAGCTGCTGCTTGAGCTGGACGAGCCACCAGAGTGCTGGGGAAGAAAAAACAACTTTAGGACAGCAGGGAAACGAGCAGTCTTGATAGGGGTTAGTGACCCTGTGATGGCTGCCCTATATTGTGGGAGGGCTGAAGGTTTTTTATGAGTTTTTTACAAGGCTCTTAAGGTCAATAAAGGAAATTCCAGAAAGGTCTTGGTTTCTGCCAGCAAGGATGTTGGTCACAGCAGATCACTTCCAGAGCTGTTTCCCAGTGAGAGGAGCTGTTGGTGTGATTTTGTTTGGGAAATGCTCCCACCCCCAATGTTGGAAGTGGGGCCTGGTATAGAAGTTCCTCATTCAGACCTGCTCAGGTTGGTGCCCATCCCTGGAATGGTATTTTCTGCAGAATCTACTCCAAGCATAGGGAATTCTTCTCCTTTTCTGGGTTTTTTTGTGATTTTTTTTTGTTTGTTTCATTTTAAGGGGGAGCCAAACAATCCTCTGCTGCAGACACTTAGTGAATGCCCATTATGGAGGCACAACTTGCACTCAGGTGAGCAGGACGAAGTCCTGGAATTTAATACACTGCATGGTGCCATGTCACCCCTTTAAATGGCTTAAAGGAATTTCAAAGGATTACTTTTCAAATTACTCACTTACTATGACTCATTATTGCCTATTTATTAATCTAACAAGTTTCCACATCTAAAAAAAGCCACTGAAGTTTGGGCAGCTTGCTCCAGCCACTACAGGGTAGGAGAGGAGAGTCTCAGCTGCTCAGGTTGGATGCTGTGGTATAGGGAAGGGGTCCAAAGGACCGCAGCAGAATTAGGGAAGGGTTCACTGCTGTCTCACTCTTACCTTGCCTTCATGGTGCTTGCAGTGCTTCTTCTTATGGTGCTTCTTATGGTGCTTCTTATGGTGCTCATGGTGCCCGTGAGGATGATGCCCCGATGGGGGGTGCCCGTGAGGGTGCTGGCCAGGGGGAGCAGTGTGTGGGGGGCAGACTGCCACACCACCAGGGTGGGGACCTGTGCCAGGACCAGGGTGTCCTGGAGGAGCAGCAGGGCAAACTGCAATGCCACCAGGGTAGGGACCTGTGCCAGGACCAGGGTATCCTGGAGGGGCAGGAGGGCACACTGCAAGGTGTGGTTGTGGCCGGCCTAGGAAGAAGAGAGGGCTGTCAGTGGGCAGAGACACGCTCTCCTCAGACAGAGAGCGCAGGGACCTGGTGTACCCTTCCACCCAAAGGGCCCACCCCGATCTATCTCTTCCTCACAAAGGACACTCCACACCCCTTTGGGAGGTAGGTAAAACCCCCAGATGTCTGTGGCCATGGCATAGAGCTCCCCTCTAAGCCCTGATGGCTGTGTGGTACCCACAGCCCTGCCTGGCCCCACAGCCTCTCACCTTGGTTGGGGTCACACATCCTCAGCAGTCTCCAAGCTGAAAGGGAAGGACAGGTACCATTGGTCTCCTCCTGCAATGGGACATCTCCGGACCAGCAGCTGGGACCTGTCTCCTCTGTCCCACACGTCTGCCCCCAGCACAGGGACCATGCTTGCTTCCCCAGGAGTGTCATCCCCCCACAGACCCCAACCACTGTCCTGCCCCTTCGGTGACAGCACCGAGCCCCAGAGTGACTGTCTCCCGCCTCCATGCACCCCCAAGGCCCAGGTATGTGGTTTCCATTGTTAATAGAAATAAACCTACAGCGGCTCAGCCTAGGTGCCAAGCTCGAGTCCTCATGGGCCACGAAGGACTGGGAACACATGCCTGTGTGCAGTGCCAGCCATGGGGACAGTGCACCCTGACCCGCGGGTGTCCATGCTCCCGCTGCCCCCGTGCTCCCCTTTGCTGCCCCGCACTCATCAAACCTGCGGAAAAGTTCCCAGAAGAGGCGATGCCGGCAGCACTCGCGATCTCTGTCCTCGGCACGGCTCTCCCGGCTGTCGGGCACACGTTAAATAGTGGGGCCCTGCCCCGGTGAGCAGGGGTGCGGCGGGCAAGGGTGACACCGGAGCGCTGGCACCGTCACCGTGGGCACGCAAGAAACGCCAACACGCCGCTCCCAGGTGGCACGAAGGTCCCGCAAGGATAACAAACACAGGCGGTGGAGGGCGGTGATTCCAGCTCCCGGCCTCAAGGGATGGACGAAATGAGTCAGTTGACCCTGCCATGAACCCTGGCTCGGTGCTCCCCGCCCAGGCACAGTGCCCAGGAACAGGGGTGACCTTCCCACAGACGAGGCTGTGGGACATCGGGGTGCAGCGGCCAGACACTGCTCACGGTGCTGCCGCGACATGCGGTCAACACGGACAGGAGGCAGGGCTGGATGCCCTGATTTTCAGGTTTTCCTCTTGGAGGATCTGTGAGGAGGGTGCAGGCTTTCTCCCATCTCGACCCACCCCATCGCCCTCCTAACGCCCCTGATGGTGCCTCATGTTTGGCAGTACTCCCTTCCCAGACAATTCAACAGGAATTGTGGAATTGTCACACATAGCCTGAAAGACATCTGGCAGAAAGGTACTGTGCCAGGTCTTGCCCCAGATCTTGGGTAGGAGGGTGTTTCATGGGGGTTTCTGGAAACGGGTGTTGGGAAAGATGGGACAGGAAGGACTTATGGATATGATTGTCTGGTAAGAAATACTGGGGATATAAAATCTGTGAGTGAAATAGAAATGAAGGCCAGCTTTGAGATGTAGGCACGGCAGGCAGAAAGACAGTGATTAGCTGGAGATAGGTCGAATGACAGAAAACAAAAGGACCCAAGAATGCAGCCTCTCTCCACCCTGCCAAGGCATCAAGGAAAAAGTAGGTAAGAAGAGTAGTCTTTAGAGTTTACAATATAGGATAATATGGTAATATAGTAGTTCTAATAGATTGCATGCAAAGTTTAAAAGTTTTTGATTATCTTGCACCCGTTGGTCACTGTAAATTAGAATATTCAATACAAAAGGAGATATAATGTGTTGTAACAAGATCCTTGCTCTCTTACCTCTTCGCCCCTTCTCTTGCCTCTTCCCTCTTTTCCTCTTGCCTCTTTGCTCCTTCTCTTGCCCACTCTCTCCCTCTGCTTCTTCTCCCTCCCTCTCTCCTACCGCTCTGACCCCGGCACTCTTCTCACCTCTCTTACCCCTCTTAGCTTTTTTACCTCCCTTACCTCATACCCCCCCCCCCCCCCCCTCTCTCCCAACTCTCTTTGGGGCTTCCCTTCAGCCGAGGCTGGTGGCTGAAAGCAGCCCTCTTTACCCACGGCCCTTGCAATAAAACCACGTGTTTCTAGAATATCTCAGGTCTGCAGAGTTCCTTTGTCCCTGCCGTCCACGGATGCCTCTACAACAGGGACTTGTGCCAGGTCAGGAGGTGCTCCTGCACAGGGATCTCCCTGCAGGCAGTGCCACAGGGATCCTGCCATCCCTTCTGTTGGGATCATTGTGGTCCCAGGAACTGCCAACCCAGTCTGCCCCAGGGATGGGAGCATGGAGCCTGGGGTCCAAGCCCCAGACAGTAAAAATCCCCCTTGTCCAGGGAAAAGCCTGGGGATGTGATGCTAGATGTGCCTGAGCAGAGCAGCTCTCCAGTGGCGGATACGAACAGAGCCTAGGCGGGGACAAGAGTACTTCCCAGCTGTATTTGCCACTGCAGAACCCCCAGAGCATTCCCGAGCCCTTCTCAGGCCACCCGCTTGTCCAGCAGCGCCAGCACGACCGCCGAGCCTTGCTTCGCCTCTTCCAGCAGCCCGGAGACCTTCTGTGACATCTGTGCGGGGACAAGATGCGTCGTTTGCCACTCGACGGGCCAGAAGAGCCACCCGCCGAGCCCGCCACGCGTCCCGCCGGCGGCCGAGGGCCGTGAGGGGATCCTGAGGCGCCGCCGCCATCTCCGCCCGCTCCGCCAGCCCGCCAGGGGGCGCCCGCGCGGCCCCGCTCACCGCACGCTGGAACTTCTCGTCCGTGATGTCCTTGAGGTTGATCATGACGTTGAAGTAAGCCCCGAACACCGCCGCTTCCAGCATTTTGGCTCCCACCTGAGAAAAGTGGGACTCGAGAGAAGCTCTCCTGGTGAACCAGCCCCACCGTACAGCAGTTAAGCAGGTCAGAGCCTTACACTGCGGAACTCCCACTCTGCACCGGCCACCAGCGTGCAGAGCTTTCCAATCTATTGGTATTCTCAGGAAATGGGTGACAAAGAATTACTGAGTGGAAACTACTGGCCAGTTTTAAAAGCACAGTTGGAGAGACACATCCTGGAGGTCAGAACACGAGGGAACACCTTGCAGGGCAAGCGTATGAGCTGGGGCCATACCTGGAGGTCGGATTTGCAGGCCACGTTACAGTGTCGTGCCAGCTCCTTCAGAGCAGGCCAGAGCCCGCTCACCTTCTCTGCCAGGCTATAGGGCACCTCCACAGCCGTCTTCAGCCCCTGCTGCATGGCAGCCGTGCGCCTGGGAGGGTGGAAAAGCACTGGGGTGAGTGCTGGGTGGCTGTGCCCCCCAGTGACCCAGTCCCTACCAGCCCAGTTCACCTCTCCTGCTCCTCAGGGGTGTTCTTGGGCATCTTCATGGCTTCCTGCAGGCAAAGAAAAGCAAGTTTACTGCTGTCACCCAGACCACGCCTCGCATGGGGGGTAGGGGCACATCCCGTAGCTCCTGCGCTCTTGCAAACCTCCCTTACGTGACAATGTCCCTTCTCCTGGCCCTGGCTTTAGCATCCCTGGAAGTGTTCAAAAAGCAAGCAGACGTGGCACGTTGCCATATGGTTTAGTGGGCGTGGGTGTACTCAGTAGAAGGTTGGACTTGATAATCTTGGAGGTCTTTTCCAACCTTAATGACACTATGATTCTAAGATCAGAGCCCTGCTCCTGAGGAATCCAGAGCGCAGCAATCCCAGCCCTCCTCTCAGCTGGAAAGCCCCCGTTTCCCTGGCAGGATGCCTCTGGTGGGACCTCACCATGTAGCTGCTGAAGGCACGGGAGTCAGCATCCACCATTGCCACCAGCTCCTCCATGGCCTGGTGGAAAGGGGGGATCAGCTTCCTCATGATGGGGTCCAGGTCCTCAAACTGTCGCTTCCCGTAGCTCATCAGCCCCACCATGCTGCCCAGCGCTGCTCCCTGCCAGGGTAAATCCTCCAGTAGGACAAAGTGCCCACTGCAACCACCATGCCAGCTCCACCTGGCACACCCAGGACCCCCAGGCCTCTGTCTCAGTGTGGGGCACTTACCAGGGCTCCTGCAGCTGCAGACACAGAGCCTCCTCCAGGCGCTGCTGACCTCGCTCCAACTGCTCGCACAAAGGCACCCAGTGGCCTGGCCACCAGCCCCCTATCCACCTCTCCTGCCTCCACCAAGTACCTGCAGCACAGGTTATTTAGAGGCCTCCATGTGCAGGGACACCACCACCACCACCCAGACCCTTCTCACCCAACACTGCCCTCTTCAGCATCGACCCCGTGAATGAGTAGGGGACTAATCAAAAAAAAAACCCAACCTGAGGGTCAGTGTAAGGACTGGGAACCCCATGGGGACAGCTGGGAAACACAGGTGGTTATGGGGGTTGCTCTGCATTAGGCAGGTTGGGCTGATGCAAACAGCATTTAGTGGGACAGAAACACCCCTGCAGCCATGGCCTGGGAAGGGTGACAAGGGCTTCACCTTGTGGGTGGATTTCCCTTCCTTTCCCCTTGTACAGACTCATATTGCACACTGGCTGCTGCACCATGTGAATCAGAGACAGTGAAATTTTGCATGAGGATAGGGTAAGGAATTTTAACATTCAAATCTGGCCATGAAACCTGCTCCCGCTGCCTACTGAAACAACCTGGAGTTTCCCCACTCCACGTTCATGTCCATTAACATTTGGGAGCAGAGACCACCCTGTTCCTGCACAACACCCAGCAGAGGTGTCCCCAGGCTGTGAAGAGCAGCTGGGAGCCACCACTTCCAAAACAAGCTGAGTGCAGGATGCAGGCAGCAGGATCCTCCCCATCCAGGCACCATGCCAAGAAGTAGGATGTAGGTCCCTACTCGATGATGCGCTCCCGGGGATGAAATGGAGACAGGGAGTCCAGACCCAGCCGACTGACCACCTGCAAGGAGCAGCACCACTGCGTCAGCCCTGTCACGTAAGTCCTGCTGTATCCTCATTCCCCACTGCTAATTAACCATAGGTGAGTCAGCACTGGGTCTGGGCCACCACCCAGGGAGAGGACAGCTGGCACCACCAGCCCATCCCAGACTCAGGGGCGGTGTGCAGTCACCTCCAAATGACTGGGAACTGTATGGATAAATCATTAGCTTGCTCTTATCTAGCATGTTGCCCACAGGCTGGAAAAGTCCCTCCCTCCTGCAGTGGAACAACAGAGCCTGTATCCTCCTTTCCAGCTTACTCTCTGTCCTTGGACAGCCTCCCATAATGCTGTCCTTGAGCTCTGGGGACATGGGGGCTCTCCTGGCCTCCATGCAGGCAAGACAAGTAGCTGCTACCCACACTCAGTCCTCCTAGGTTGTGGTTCCTGCTCCCTGTGCATCTCAGCATCCCAAGCGAAATAAAGCAACTTGTCCCACTTGTCTCCCCGCAAAATCCACCCTGGAGACAAATGTCATGCCTGGGGCCTGAGCAGTCCCAAATCTCTGCTCAGTACCACTTTGGGAGGCTGGTGGGGGGTGGGATGTGTCTCTCTCATGATGCTACCCTTGTGCTGATAGCAGGAGAAGCCACATTACCAGCCTGATCTTCTGTTCCTCCTCCAGGATGAAGAGTTTTTCCTTCTTGATGTAAAACTCGGCTGCATCCAGCATGGCCTTTTTGGGAATGAGCCCCACCAGCTGAGATCCCACCACAGGGATATTCAGTTCCTGCAAAGGACATCAGAAATGTGATTTCCCCCAGAGCTCTGCTGCCATTACTACCCCAGCCTGGTGGTCTTCACCCCCTCCCAAGCCATGGGAAGCTCACAGAAAAGATTTCAACAGAGGAGCTGGGGGCTTCCAGCAAGTTGCTGAGTTTCTGGGGGTTTTGTGCTATTCAGCAGCTATTGGCTGAGCTAAGCATGAGAGAAACCAGAACCTGACCTGAGGGTGGGGAAGAAAACGTGGTGGGAGACATCCTCTGGGAAGCCCTCTTGGGAACAAGCACCCCAGGCCACCCACCTGTGCATCTCGGCAGATCTCCTCGTAGATGGCATGGAGCGGCGTGGCCTCAAAGTCCAGCAGGTTTGTTGAAACCTGGGCCATGTTCTCCTCCTCCAAATACCAGCCAATGCCCTGCACCTTCTTCAAGCGCCCAGGCTGCCAACAACTGCCACATTCAGGGTACAGCCCAGGAGGTGTGGGGACAGGCAGGCATGCTCCTGTCATGCCTGTGCTCCTGGGGTACCTGGTTGGGGCCGCGGCCCTGTTCACGGATGTTGAGGGCGATGCGGTGAGCCAGCTCCTTGGTGCACAGCAGATTGACATTGTACGCGATAAGGAAGGTCCGGGCACCCGTCACAGTGGCCCCCCACCGGGGGACAAAAGTTGGGGGCCCAAAATCAGGAGACCACTCTGGTTTTGCAAGCTGGGGAGGAGGCAGGAGAGCTTGTGAGCTGGCACCACCCAGGAGCACATGCCACTCTCCTAAGGAGGGCATCTCCCTCCCCAGCTGGAATTTGCCATGACCACCCGTGTCACCAGCTCCTCCTGGTGCAAAGAGACTATACCAGCCCCCAGCATGCTCCCTGAAGCCAGGGAAGCACAGGTCAGGTCTGCCCAGCCTGTGCCACCACCAGGCTCACCTTCTCAGGGAGCGCCTCATACTCCCCAGCACGGATGGAGGGCAAAGCTTTCCTGCTCTCGTCCCGTGCTGCCGCTCCATACAGGTAAACTGCAAGACACAGCCAGGGGTGAGCACCGCCAGACACGGACTGGGACTTCTTCCAACAGTTGGAATCATGCAGGGTGGGATGGATTGTGGAGAAGTTCCTGACCCCACTCACCAGGCACACTCAGCTCTGCTGCCAAGCGCTGCCCGAAGATGTGGGCGCAGGTGACACACTCCTCCATGCTGACATTCCTCACTGGCACAAAGGGGCAGACATCCAAGGCTCCCATCCGAGGGTGCTCACCTGGTGGTGGGGCAGATATAGGAGTGGGAGGTCTGAAGAACAAGCAGATAAGGAGGGAGAACAACTCTTTCCCACATTCTTACAGACTGGACACCATTGCTGTGAGAAAATCATAGAATCACAGAATAAGCCATTTTGAAAGGGACCCACCATGATCACTGAGTCCAACCCCTGGCCCTGCACAAGGCAGCACCAACAATCCCACCATGTACCAGCGAGCATTGCAAACACTTCTTAAACTCTGTCAGGCCTGGGACTATTTCCACAGTCTCTGTTCCAGTGCCATGCTTGGTCCCAGCATCATGGCAGCCCTCTCTGTGCCAGCACAGTCCCTGGGCCTGCCCCAAGCTCACCCGAGTGTTGTCTCATGTCAATGAGCTGCTCAGCCACCCGGGCCGCGCTCAGTGCCCCTTCCACCACGGCCTCAGGGGACCCCACAAAGGTGTAGACAGTGCGGTTGGTGGAGGAGCCGGCATCCACGTCCAGCAGCACACATCCTGGTGTCCGGGAGATGGCCTGTGCCACTGCATCGATCACCTGCCCAAGAGTGGGTGGGAGCAAGGCAGCTGATATGGCTGCGATTGCACAACAGCCATGGCTTTTCTAGAGAGGGGACATCTCAGCTCTCCCCCTTCCCACTGGTGGGGGGGTTGAGGATGACCCCATGATCAGTGGGGATGCAGCCCTCCTCAAGCATGCCACTCCCACCCAGGGGGTTTGGGGCACCCCTAGGTCCCCAAACCTGCCATGGAGGGGGAGAGACACCTGGCTGCTGCTGCATGTCACAGAGCACAAATTGCTGATCCTGAGGATACATACACCTGCCAGCTTCCCAACACATTTGGCTGTGGAAAGCCTCTTTGCTGGAGGAGGCTGTGTTTTTACAGCCATGCTGGGTTTGCTAAACTCTCCTGCCACAGCAGAGCCAAAGCTCAGCTGCAGGCTGATGCCAATGATGGACTCCATTAACCTGGACAGCGCCTTTTGGCACAACAACTTCAAGCAATATTTCCACGCAGGGGTATCCCAGACCAACCCGAGACCTGGTGCTACAGCAACCCACAGGTAGTTGTGGACGAGGTCTGAGCCACAGCTTCTCACCAAGGTGCCATAAGGGAGCTGGTATTTTGGTACTAGCCAGGTAGTGAAAGGTGCATGGCACTTGCAAAGGAAGCATGGCAGAGTCTAGCACTGAGTACTGTCCCTCAGGGGGAAACCTGTCTGTCAGCACCCCAGTGCCACCCACCCCTCAGCCCTTCCATGTACTCCCTCACCTCTTTATTATTCCCTTCTGAGAAGTTGGGGACGCATTCCACCAGCTTGGCCATGGTCCCAGGGTCTGCTTGCACCCCTCAGCCCCCAGCTCAGCTCTTCACACCCTGGGGGTTTCCTGCCCTTTCCCGTCCCACTGCAGAGCAAAAGCTTTTCAGCAGCTGACCCGTGGCCTCTTTCCCAAGCAGGAGTTTCTCATTAACTGAATCGATCTGTGGCCAGGGGACAGAAAGGGGCTTGGATAAACACCATGGTAATAGCCCTGCTGTGCTTGGAACAGCTGGCAGCACTCACCAGCACCAGTTAATGGATGAAGGAAAAAAAATCTGCTGCAATCAGCAAGATGCTGTGATTGCCATACGGGACAGCCAAGTCACTGCAACATTACCACCACTCCTAGTGGTGGGGACAGTTCCTTGCAGGACTTTCACCATGGATACCGGGTTACACCCATCCTGCGAGCAGAATTCGAACCTGCGCAAGGAATCCCTATTGAATCTCGATTCTAAAGCCTTCACCCCTCGGCCATCACAGTCCTGAGCCGCACAGCGTGGGGGACACCCTTGCGCCGGCCTGGATCGCCCCACGTTTTCCTTTGGGAGGGTGGGGGGAGGAATTGTCCGGGATGTCCCAGGCCAAAGGGGGGCTGCGGGACGCATTGTGCACCCTGGCTCGTTGGTCTAGGGGTATGATTCTCGCTTAGGGTGCGAGAGGTCCCGGGTTCAAATCCCGGACGAGCCCTCCTTTTTTCACACCCGCTGCTCCCCACGGGCACGCCTCAGCACCCCGCAAACGTGGCCTCGCATTCCCGCTCGCCGCCGCCGCCCCGCCCGGCGCTGCCGCCGGCCGACACACCTCTGGCACACCTACATTCGCCCCTTGACATGGCCTCTCTACCTGCAAAATCACCTCCCTGCTCTGCCCCGAAGTTATTGCCCCTGCTCCAACCCCCTCACGAGCCCGGTGACACCTGAGGGACCCCCAGTGCCTGAAGCCCCTTTTCCCAGCTTGGGCGGCAGGGGAACGCAGCAAGGAAGACACAGGCATTTTCCCAGAGGCAGGAGAACGCCAGGGCAGAGCCTGCGGCGGGGGGGATGTAGCTCAGCGGGAGAGCGCTTGCTTTGCATGCAAGAGGCCCTGGGATCAACTCCCAGCATCTCCATGGCCTTTTGCCTCTCCAGACCCCACCCTGATGCAAACGGGGCCACCAGAGACACTCCCCCAGATCCCCCCTCAAAATATCCCTGGGGCTGCCTCTGGCTACACCTGACCCGGCGTTGCCTCCTGGCGCCCCAAGGCAGGCAGCAAGGAAACGCCCGCGGACATTTCCCTCCCTTACCAGGTGCTGGAGAACGTGGAGGCGCGCACTGCCCCTTCCTCTCGGGACTCACGGTGTCCCTCGGGGAGACCAGCCGAGTGGCAGGGGGGCGCCGGGTGCCCAAAAACCAAAAACCAAGGGCTCGTCCGGGAGTTGAACCCGGGACCTCTCGCACCCTAAGCGAGAATCATACCCCTAGACCAACGAGCCGGGATGCACTAGGTGCCCTGCAGCCCCCCTCTGCCCTGCGACACCCCAGACACTTCCCCACGGCCCGACAAAACGCTGCTCCACACGCGCGCTCACACACGACGCCCTGCCTGCACAGGGACATCATGCACACACATCTCTACAGCCCCTCACAGCCCGCCCACACCTCACACAACGAAACAACTCACACTTCCAACACTGCTCGCTGCACTCTCCCCTAAACACACCCTCCCCCCCTGTCCCGCCACCACACCACCCCAGGCACCCACACCAAAGGCACCCCAGGCACCCACACCGACTGCCATACAGACACGCCCATTTGCTGCCACTCATCACAAACACACCTCGCAGGGGATTGCCTTTGCACCATGCCCCACACCAAAACGGGGCACAAAAAGCACCCGCCATTCCAGCTGCTGCAAATGCCCAGCCACGGGCGTTCCATGGAGGAAACTGAACCTGCGAGTGGGACATGCTGGATCTGACACCTTGTGGCCACAGCAGGAGGCACCTCCCTGCTCCCAGGCTGTGACATGCTGCACAGAGCCCCAGCTGCCTCAGTGGGCAGCTCCAGGTGATCCAACGAGCCCCCCACATGGCTCCTTGTACACTCCACTCCCATTCAGTCACCATATAGTTTCCTCACTGGCACAACCACAGATTTCCTCTGGCGAAGTCTCTGGCATTTGGATCCTTAAAACAATTTAATCCCGGCACAGGAACACAGCAACACCTCAAGATGGTGAGTCTGGGAAGGGACCAAATCAAGGTATCCCCACTCCAGTATCCCAGGGTCCCCTCTGTGCCCTTGCACAGGAAGATAGCTCAGCAGAAGTGTGCTCGCTTTGCATGCAAGAGGCCCTGGGATCAACCCCCAGCATCTCCATGGTTTTCTGCCTCCCCAGACTCCTCCCTGCTGGATGCAGGGCTGTCAGAGCTCCTTAGGAAAGGCCTTGTGCTGTGTTCTGGCACCTCAAACCTGTGTAGAAATGCCCCAGGCTCTTTCTCTCCCTTCCCGGAGGCTACAGGGCACTGGGGCACTTTGTTTTCCTTCCCCCCGCGAGTCTCAGGGTGCCTCTAGGGGTGAACATCGGTACTGGGAGAAGCATCTGGGAAGGTGAGCTGGTTGTGCCCAAAACCTCTTCTGCGAGCTGGACCAATGAAGCTGGTGCGTGCACTGCTCTCCCAGGGATGTGGGACAGGGCGATGAGAGGGCATCCACTCCGCAAGACGGGACACTGTTCCACCTCCTCATGCCACTTCCCTCAGTATCTTTTTCCTCACCTCTCCCGGGTCTGCAAAACCTAAAAATCCCGGGTGTGCCCCTGCCCTGGGGACATTATAGTCCGTGACTAGGCCATTGAGCTGCTCCCGAAGGAGAAGCGGGGCTCCTCTGGCTGCCAATGATCTTGCCATATCAGCTTCTCCCGGGAGCCCCAGCTTGGGTATCTGGGCGTCGGGGTAAAACCATAGCTGTGAGCAGAATTCGAACCCGCACACGGAATTCCTACTGGATGCCGAGTCCAAGGCCTATCACCCGCCGGCCACCGCAGACCCGGGGCCCATGGCGGGGAGGACACCCTTGCGCCGGGCTGAACTGTGCCACATTTTTCTGGGGTGGGGGGGGGGAAGTGTCTGGGGTGTCCTGCCACAGAGAGGGGCTGCAGGGCGAGTCTGGCAGCCCGGCTTGTTGGTGCAGGGGTATGATTCCTCGCTGAGGGTGCGAGATGGCCCGCGTTCAATTCCCGGATGAGTTCCTCTTTTTGGGCAGGCCGGATTCTGGGCACGCGTGGGGCGTCGCTGCCTTGCCCCATACGGCCCAGCCGTGGTCGGGATCGGACCCCTCGGGAGCGGAGAAGGCGCTGCCAGGGTAGTGGGGACGGCAGAGCGTGGGATCGGTGCTGCCATTTGGGCCGCGGGTGGGAGGCACAGCCGTGGTGCAGGGAATCTCATTTGGAAAAGCCTGATGTAAAAGGAGTTTATCATCGCCGCCTCGTGGAGGAAGTGGGAAAAGAAAATTACCGCTCAACTGGAGATGCTGGGGATTGAACCCAGGGCCTCTTACATGCGAAGCAAGCGCTCTCCCACTGAGCTACATCCCCTGCCGTGGCTGATGGTGGGAGGGCACATCCTCCTAGTACTGCAGGGTTTGTGTTTATGTAGTAAAAATGATGTTAGCTGACTGAGAGGCATTACAGCAACCCCATGGGATGCTGTTCACAGGGACCTGGGGCATGCAAGGGCTGATCATATCGCACCTGGTAAGAAGAGAGCAGCAAGGGTGCAGTCCCCAAAGGAGGAGCTGTCCTAACAAAGAGTTGTCTCCAATGCCGGAGCTCTACCCAAAGGAAGGTTTGTCCCCCAAAAAAGAGAGGTTATATCCAAAGGAGGATTTATCCAGGAGTTGAACTCAGCATCTCTTGCACCCAAAAGTGCAAGACACCTATCCCTACACCAACAATCTGAAGTGCTGCACCCCTTTTGCCTCCCCAGCCTTACAGTTTGGATTTTGGGGTACAGCTGAGGCTGTGCTTTTCCCCAGCACACCCACAGCCTTGAGGAGGAATTTCCAGGCCAGCCATGCCAGGAGGCAACCCCAGGGTCTTTTGAGGTGACTCTGGGAACCCTGCATCCAGCAGGGAGGAGTCTGGGGAGGCAAAAAACCGTGAAGATGCTGGGGGTTGATCCCAGGGCCTCTTGCATGCAAAGCAAGCGCTCTTCTGCTGAGCTACATCCCCTGCTCCAGCAGCACTTTGCTGCCGACCCTCGATGAGAACAGCCCAGGAGGTCTGTGTTCTGACCCAGAATTCCACAATCTTCCCAGAAAGAGAAGTCTCACAAGAAATACCTTCTAGGGGCCTCGGGCAGTCCACTGGCCACCCGGCAGCCTCAGCAAGGCACAGCCTGTGGCTGCAAGTGATCAGCTCTTAGCAGTGATTTCAGCTTTGCCTTGCGAGGTGATCCCAGGCTGACACAGAGAGACAGGGGAGTCGTGTGGCAATTCCACAGGGTAGCCTTTATTAGTCCAACACCCTGTGAAGGGGGCCAGGGATGACAGCTCCCTCCTGAACTGGGCAGAAGCTGGGGTATTTATGGAGGCGGTACCAAAGGGGAAAAACCGATGGGTTGGAAAGAATCTACATGGGTATATCAGAGCATTATGGTTACTCGCCATGACCAGGAGAGCAGCCTCATCTAAGGGGTATCTCGATTGGGGACAGTTGAGATGAGCTTACCTCATTCCATTCAAGGGATATCCCTCCAGAGCAGAGGCTTGGCAGGCTCATCTCTCTCCACACCTCGTGCTCTGTACTGCCTGCAGGAATTTGCCAAGCTAGGATGAGGGACTAGGCCTGTTCCAATACATGTCACAGCCCCACAGATCCCGGTGTGGCTTTGGGACAAAGGACAGGAGCTGTGAATGCTGGGTAACCAGCAAATATCTCAATCTGCTATTGTTTCCCAGCTCCTGTGGGGGTCTGCAGGATGCGGATGCTCCTATGGGTGCCACGGGGTCACAGCTCTAGGGCAGGACATGAGGGATTTTTCAAGACACAGTTCCTGAGGCTTGGGCTGTAGCTGGGCATGTAGCTGTACTGGGGTGGGAAATATGCTGCAGGAGCCTCCTGCTGGGGACTCCCCTTCACACACAGAGAACAGTGCAAAGAAATGATTTGCAGACAGCTGCGAGCCTCCAGTGCTGACTGTAAGACATGGCTGTGCCAAAGCAGATTCCCCCCATCCAAACTCCCTGAGCTGACCGAGGGGAACTGGGAGGATGGTTCAGCCACAGCCTTTCATATCACAGAGGGTGGAGGGGAGCAGGCAAGGGAAACACTGCACCCCCCACGATTTCCAGGTCTCATAACCCGCCCTGCCCCTCCCCCGAGATATCCAGCTCCTTCAACCACATAACCAGGGCTGACAGGAGCTACTCCACACAACAATAACTAATCACCCTTCTTCTCTTTGGGAGGTATGCAGACACCTTTCAGAAAACGAGAATTAGCAGTCCTGAAATGTTTAATCAAACAATTCTTGACTTTAAAACTTAGATTTCCTCCCAGGACCATGCAAACCGTTGGGATCTGGGCTCCGCTTTCATTGCACTCATCCCAGTCTCTTGCTGAGAGCTGCCCTCCACAGCAAAAGCTCAGAGCAGAGGAGAGTGTAGGACAGCCAGAAGCAATGTCTGCTGGTGCTGTGGGTACTGGGTGACACACTACTGGTGGACCCAATAGGGCTGCAGGATGCAAGTCTTGTGAGCCCCATTTCCACAGGGAGCACCAGGAGGGCCAGACCAGGATGCCTGTGCCTTTTAATTTGCCTGCTTCTTCCCCCGTGACTCAGACATGTGGGAAGCCTGTTATTTTCCTGTTTCATGGGATCTCCAGCCTTGGGGAAGAGCCAGAGCCCTTGGCAGAGCCACTGCCTGTCTGGCTCCACAGGTGTGGCAGGGAGGGCACCCTTAGCCCCTGCCCTGTGCTTGATCCATGGATGTATGGGGTGGGATATCCTCAGTGGTGGCCTCTATCATTATTATTTTTCGGGAGGGCTTTAATAATGATATAATCCAAATCATCTTGGAGGGCTTAAAAGCAAAAGTTTATTGAGAGGCACATCCTTTTAGACAGTGTTTCAGTACAATGAATATTATTGGTAATTTGGAACAACATCTCTCGACCTTTCTTTACCTTTCTTACAGGTAAACAACAACCAGGCAAAAACACCACCTGCTAACAGTCTTCCACCTTCCAAGGGTTGTTTTTGATTCCTCCTTACAATTTCTCAGGCCAGTGTGAGAAAGTTATGTGACTTGATTTCACACAGACTCGGACTCTGCTGTTGCTGCCTGAAGCCTAGAAATTCCTCTTTGACCACTGTCAGTTCCCACAGCCTCTCCTCCCTCTTATCCTGGCCATGCAGACACTTTCTCTCCCCTTCCTCAATCTGGAAGATTCCTCCAAGCTCCATCCAGCATGGCCTTGGACATATCCAGGGACTGGCCACACAAGACCCATCTTTCTGTCTGCCATGCCTACAGGCTTCCATCTCCAGGGACTCTGTCTCTCACTGGGCTAGCTCCAGGTGTGTCCCGAAGTTCTCTGGCCAACAGTCCTTGCCCCAGTGAGGGGGATAAGGGATGCTACCTGTTGGTGCAGCTCACTCTCGCAGCGTTGCCCTCAGCCTAGTGCCCCAGTGCCAGTCTGAGATACACCTTTTGCAACCCATTAAAGGCACAGGTGGTAGATCTGTCTCTTCATCCTCTCCCACTCCTGAAACACACCACAATTTTTGTCTCCTCATCTGCACGTGCAGAGAAGCTGCAGATTGATGTGCTGTGTTGACCCACCAATGATCCAGCCACCACCAATCTTTCCAGCCCTATCACCAGCACCATGCTGCTTGGGGCTTCCATAGTATCATAGAATATCCTGAACTGGAAGGGACCCATAAGGATCATCAAAGTCCAACTCTTGGCTCTGCACAAGACACCCCAGCAATCCCATCCTGTGCCTGAGATCATTGTCCAAACTCTCTTGGAACTTTGGCAGCCTTGGGGCTGTGCCCATTCCCTGGGGAGCCTGGTCAGAGCCCCACCACCCTCTGGGGGAAGAACTTTTTCCTGATCCAGCCTAACCCTCCCCAGGCAAAGTCTCCATTACAAATGGTCCCGCTCCCTTGCTGTTCACAGCAATCTCTCCTTTTCCACCACAGCTCTCTGTGCATGTTCCTCCACAAACCACGACTTCCCTTCTCCTTCCCACCTCATCCACCCCCAGGGTGGGAAGGAGCCTGAGGATACTTGGTGACCACAGGAGAAGGTTTCCTCCAAGATCATGAAGCAGCTGAAGGAAAATGAGAAATGGGCAGGAGATATGAACCTCAACAGGCACGGCCAGAGGGTGGCACCTGGGCTATACTGCAGGCTCTTTTCAAAAATGCTTCTGCTGCTTTTGAATGCTATAGGTAGGCAATGCTGGGACCAAATCCCAGAATCTGGCTATTTCCCTCCATGTGCTTCCACCTGCTGAGCATTATTTTTCACCCCTGTCTTGTTATGTAGCTCTGTGTTTCTCACTGGAGCCTTTGGTTGCACTGCTCTACAGAAACCTGTATTTAGGGCCTGATCAGCAGGTCTGGGGGGTCCTGCCTGGGGCAAGGGCTTGCTTGGGGGGAAAATGTGGTGGATTCAAGACTGTTCATGACCTGGGACCCAAGGAGACACGCTGGAGTCCAGGCTCCCATGGGAGACAGAGTCCACAGACCCTCAGGATAGGGAGCCCTGAAGGGCACCAAGGTCCTCATTCCCCCGACAGTCTGCACTAACGCATAACAATTTTCAAGTTAAATCAAGGAGCTGTGTAGATTTTTGGAGACGTTGTATTTTCAGAAAAAACAAAAACAAAAACAAAAAAAACCAAAACAAAACAAACAAAACAAAACAGAACAAAACACACACACACACACAAAAATTAAAATCTGTATAACCTCACCAGTGGAGTCATTCAGTGCAAAGCTACATAAAAATGTCATTATTCTGACCACCTGCTCCTTCCTGGACTCTTTGGTGCTTCAGGCTTGGGGAAGGCAGCTGCACAAGGCCCAGAGACCTACAGCTTCCCAACCAAACTTCTGCTGGAATTCCAGGGATTTTTGTAATTTTTTATTCAAAATTTTGCATCCTATCTCTCCAGAGAGTTTCCAAAGCTGGGATAAAAATATCTGAACAGTCATTGGAAGGACACCTCCCTTTGCCTGGTGCACTGGCTGCTGAGCAATTGCCATGTAAATTTTCTCCAAATTAGGAGCACCTCTGCAAAGATCTCCTGAGCAATAAAACCAGTTCAGCTTGATCAAAGGCTTTTGATGACCAAGAGGCTTTCAAGCTCAGCATAATCCCTCATTATGAACACTCCAAGCTTTATGCAAATACTCCTTCCTTCCATCAGCTGAAAAAGTTCTGCCGGATGATCCATGGCATCTTAAAAAGAGGCTATTGAGAGGCTTTACTCAATTCATGACATCTTCCAGAGACTCCAGTGTCTCCTATCCATAAAGCAATTATTGTCTCATCTTTTTCACTCTTCACTGTCACCTATTAAACACTGGGTGAGCTTGGCATAGGATGTCCATCCAAAGAACCCCATCTCCCAAAAATCCCACTTCTACCTTTTTTTCATGACTCCACATTCACCCTCCTTAGCTCAGCCCCCCCAAAAATCACCGCAAAATGCAGGGTAAATGCCATTTTGAAATGTCAAATTTTCACATTCCCAGCTCCTTAAGGGACCAGGCAATAAAGTCGGCTCCTGAGGGAATTCCTCCCTGAGCAGGTGCTTGCCGTGAGGCAGGAGGAGAGATTTCCAGGATGAGAAAGTTGCCTTGGGACTGGTGCCAGCAAACCACACACTTCTGTCAGCACAAGGAAGAGCTGGGCAGCAGAAACCCCTATTTCATGTAAAAACCGGACCTCCCCAGCTGCGACAAGCTGCCTCCAGAGGAGGTCACCCCTCCAGACTCCTGAACAAGGAACAACAGAAGACTCAGGCTATGATGTAGCAAGTCTTTAATGACAAGGAGAGTGAACCAGTTCAGAGTACAAGTGCGTTTCCAGCGCTCAATAAAGAAATGGATAAACCCCACTTTGGGACAGGCTGATCCCTACAAGGTGTCCCCTCACCCCCCACCCCATGACTATCAACTGTCATCTAGAAGCATTTATTTCCCAGTCAGCTGCAAATGTTGAGTAGAACATGGAAATATAAAGACTTAGTGAGATAAATGAGCGTACAGAGGCATGGTCTAGAGTGACGAGCTCACACAGCTCCTGTCCTCCTGAGGCAACTGATGGGAAACCCTGGGGCATCTCCTTAATCCTCTTCCCTAGTCTTGGCCATGTTCTTTGCTTGCCCTTCCTGACCATGCCACTGGCACGGGCAGGAGGAGGAGCCCGCCAGGGACACTCTACAGCCCAGTGCCCAGGCACAGCAGTCCCGCCTTGCCCAGTCCCCGGGAGCCCACGGGGATGCCGCAGCAGCGCAGGTAGCTCCCGACCGCTGCCGACGCCGTGGAGCCCACCGTGGTGTTCTGCGGGAAGGAGCTGAGGATGGGCCCAGGCAGTGTGACCACGACTGTGGGTGGCTGGATGAAGGCAGTGGAGTCCCCACAGCGGCGGAAGCAGGGCTGGTTGCAGCTGGTGGCCAGGGGCCGGGGACCACAGGAGGAAGGCAGGCACAGATCGTAGCAGGACATGGCTTGGCAAGGATGTGCACCTGAAAGCCAGAGCCAGGGTGTAAAGTAAGGCAGAGGCTAGTCTGTCCCCGCTGAGCTCTCATGCAATACCTCCCATAATAAGAAGCATGGGTGAGTGAGCTAGAGGGTGAGTTTGGATGGTTTGGAAACACCAAAGGAAGGCTTCCCCCTGCCTCACCCCATAAACTGCTCGGGAGAATGAGGGGAGCTTGGTTTGAGCTGCAGATTTGTCTGGGAAAGTTGAAGGCACCAGGCCCTGGGACCAGAGAGCAGAACCACTCCTGCTCTGAGCTGACAAGGAGCCTTTGGCAAGCAAAGTGCTCACAAGATGCATGTGGTTAAAGCTAAACCCACTTAAATCAACAAAACATGAGCTGAGCCATCCCATCCCAAAATACAAGGGACCTTTGATGCCCGTCCATGAACAGGGACACACTGATCCCTACAACCCGGGCATGTCCTATTCTAATCTGTTTTGCTCTTTCAGCAAAGAAAATCATGCAGGATGCAACTGATTATGTGGTTGCAGATGCTGTAAGCCCTGCATCCTGCAACCACTTGCACTCTTCATTTTAGGGCAGAAACACACCTTTCCCAGATGTCCTGTGCAGCTGGAAGAGAGGAGGGAGGAGTGGGGAAGGGGATGAAGCCCGTCTCGACTTACCCAGATGGAGGTGGCAGTGGCAGCAGCTGGAGCAGGTGGTGGGGCCAAGCACTGTCCCTGCAGTTTTATAGGGTGGCCCAGCCCTCCAGGGGAGTGGGTGTGTGCCATCCACCTGAAACTCCCCAACAACCAGCAGTTTTCTCCATGAAAGCTCCCCTGACTGATTAAACAGTTCTCTCTTTCATCTCTTATGTTTTGCTTCCATGTAATACTGAGTAAGATTGAAATGATTTGGGCTACAGGCAATAATTACCTTCCTTCCTAAGGCCAAGGGACATTTTAGGTCTTTATGCCACCAGGGAGGAGAGTGTTTCAGCAGAATTTAGGGCAGACGTATCCCCACCTTCCTCTCAGCACTCAGGGAACCAATTCAGTTCCCTGGTGCACCTGAGGTGAGACCAGGGATGTAAGCTGAGTGTAAGGAACATCCCTTTGGAGTGAAATTCTGTGCCAGGATTCTCATGGATGGCAGGAAAGCTGAGGGGCTGCAGGAGTGAGGACATGAGCTATGTGGACACAGGGACCTGACCTAGCACAGCATGAGCAATTTGTTACAGGTTTAGAATGCACTTAGAAGATTTTCCTTTTACTATTCTTATTCTTAATATCATTATTATTATCATTATTACTATTATTATTACTACTCACACCTGGGATATGAGTCCTGCTTGGAAGGCATATCAGATTTTAAAAGCAAAGTCATCACGGGCTCTGAAGTCCACACCAACAGGTGACACACGCCTAAACCAGCTGATTTTGTGCAGGGAGCTGACTTCCAAGAGCCCTTCCATCCTGCTCTGTGGATAGGGTAGTAGCAGTGAGCCAGAAGGTCATAGGTGTCCTTCCTCCATGATGGAGTGACATCATCAAGACAGGATTAATTACAGTAATTGCAGGCTTTGGTGTGACACCTGATCACTCTGCTGGAAGCCTGTTAGCTACTAAATATACCAAACATCCCAACCTGCACTTAAACATGAATCACCCACACAGTGGGGAGGGGGAGTTGCTGATGTGGTCCCAAGTGGAACCATGATGAGCTCTAGGGGCAAGGAAAATTTGAAAAAGGCTTTTCATTTCACACCAGCAGAGCCCAGTTAACAGCACAAACATCTCCTGCCCTGGAATAAACCCTGACAGTACTGGGACACATGTACTATGCGTGTATGGGGCTGTCAGCATCCTGTTAAAGATGTGCCTTGTGGGGTTTGGGGGGTCATTTGAGTTCTTGACATGACTTGGCCACGATGGATCACACTGAATGGTCCCTAGTGACTCCTCTTTGCCCAGCCTGTCAGGGCAGCAAAGCTTTTCCAAGGTTATGAGGCCTAACTCAGCTATTTCTTAACATCATTCTGGAAGGGGAAAAAGGAAATCAGGTTTTCTGAGGTTCGGCAGAGGACATGGGCTTCACAGAGAAGCAACCTAGCAGCTCCTATCAGTGAGGCATGATGCTGTGGGTTCATCATTCATAATCTCCTAAATGGTGACTTGGCAAGCATGAAAAGATGAGATTTTAGTTTAAGCTTTACTGTGTTGTGTTTTGCACCACTCTTGAATAATAACTTGATGTCACAAGTGCACCTTGGACCCACAGCCTGAGACCCAAACCCTTCTTTCACCAGTCTGATTTTCCTTTTTTTTTTTTTTTTTTTTTTCTGTTCAGTCCCATGATCTCAGGAAAACAGCCCTTCCTAGGTGACTCCCTCCCAGACACAGGGTGGGATATTCTGAACTGCAGCCTCACTGTGTGTTTCAGTTTTGAAACCCAGCACTTTAAGCACTTGAGGTTCTGCTCACACTGGACAGTCACATCCCAGAATAATATCAATGGCTGCAGTGATGCTTGGGATAAATGCAGTGGGGAACTCAGAGTGGGAATGTTGTTGAATGTGAGCAGATCTGTGGACTGAAACAAGTCCCTTTCATAGAAAAGATAGCAAGGAAAACAAAAGGCACATGTTAGGAAGTTAAAATATTTAGATCTGTGTAATTATTGAATTTTTAAAAAGGAAAACAATAGGGGGAAAGATATTTGGAAGATAAACAAAGACTGAATTTTCCAATCCGTATTCATTTCAGAGAATGAGCACTTTCTGCTTCAGATGTGACTTTCTCTGGAGAAACCTGAAACCTGAGAAAATTTCACCAAACCAAACATGTCGGATCCATTTTCTTCACTGCTGCATGGATCCAGGATGCGTGGCCACCTCTTCCTGCAGGTAAGGACAAGAAAAACATGGCCCAGGATCAATTATTCATGTGTTTCCCTTCCTATCATCAGCCCCAGCAGCACTTTGCAACTCTGATTTCCCCAATTTGCATTTTGATTTCAAACAACCCAAGGGCTGGATGTGTCCAACGCTGGCTGGAGGGTGAAAGCTTGCCCGTGTCCTAAAATTTCTCCTGAAAGCCAAAGGCAAGGACACATCATGGAACAGCAACATACCTACAGCATCCTATCTCCAAGGAATGTCTGCATGTAGGGCGCTCATCCAGGGCTTGTCTCCCAGCAGCAGAACAGTCAGGGACCATTCCCAGACGGCTGATGGATGAGTGGGACATCCCAATGCCCAGGAGGCAGAATCTTGATGCAACCGGATCCAAGCACAGAGCATTCTGGCTGCCTGTGTCCTTGTCAGAGCAGTTTTGGGGTGCTCCAGGGCCACTGTGTGCAGCCCAGGCAGTGGAGCCCAGCCAGTGGCACTGGGGAGAGCCAGGCTCCAGTTGTCAGGCGCTGTCCCGGGGCTGCAGATGATCTAATTCCACACTGCCACAGGATCCCTGTAATTGCCAGGTCCCTAGGTGGGCTGATGCCCCACAGCACCACCAACAGTGGCACATTCCTTTCAGGAAGATTTGTCACTGCTCACAACGACAGGGACACGTGTGCCAGGGCAAGGTTGAAGGGTATCTATCCCAAGGGAATCAGTGGGGATCCTCTCCTGGCTGCCTGTGCCCTGCAAATCTCGGGTCCCAACTTGTGAGAGCAATTTCCCTGCCACGCACTACCATAGCCCAGCACCCACCACCCTGGACCATTTCGCCATCTCCAGTTGTAGCTTGGTCTCTCTCCAAGGGCTGGACCCGAACCCATGTATTTTTTTCCCAAGAAATCTCACAGAGATCCCTTGGAAGGCACCTGGCTGTCCAGGCAGGGACACCACCTTTTCCTGGGGTGGCTGAGCTGGACAAGCAGCACAGCATCTCTTGGGAGTGGAATGGGATGGGCTCAGTGTTTCCACATGGTTTCTGGCACAGGAGATGCTGATGGAGAGAAGCAGCTCCTCACTGGTCCCCTGGAACATTTCCCCAAGGCATGAGAAGGAAATGTAGCCACAGGGGAGGTCAAAAAGGTGTGGGCAGCTAAGCCAGAGCATCCCCTCACCTTGCCTTGAAGCCATGGCATTGCTTGGCCACATTCTCATCAGTGGAAAGGAATAGAAGGGATTAGGGAAAGCACTGGCAAGACTAGCGTGATGCCTTTTGCCAGGTGCCTCAAAGCACAGATACTGCCAAATGCAAGGCTTTCCTCTCTGCAAGACCACTTAGATTCCAGAGGCAGTTTTACCTCTTTCTCTTGCCATAGGTCATGCTCTCCTATCTACAGGAATCTCCACTGTGAGCACTGCTGCAGGCACAGGAAGGAGGTGCCAGTGCACAGCAGCTCTGCCATCCCCAAAACAAGGACCTCTGGTACATGCCAGAGACGTCCAGGCCACGTGTTGGCTCTCAGCGGCATGCCCAGTCCCCACCTTCCCTGCCCACATTTCATGCTCCTGGAGAAAAGGTGATGGGATGGCAGTAGAGAGCCTGGTACGTGGTCTGGGAAACCTTGCCCCCATGAGGTATCGCATAGAAGAGCCACGCCACTCTCTGAGCCCACCAGGAGCAGGTTCAGCCGGTGGGAGCAGTCCAGAGGCAGATGAGATGTGTGTTTGATACAGCAGAGCAAAACAGGGAGAGCAGGAGGTTACTGTGTGGGCTGCACCAAAACACTTCACTCGGGAAGGAGACCCTGAAGGACCCGACGAGGGTGGGATTCGAACCCACGCGTGCAGAGCACAATGGATTAGCAGTCCATCGCCTTAACCACTCGGCCACCTCGTCCCCTGTCCTACCGGCTGTGATTAATAGAATGTTTTAGCAGATTTCGCTTTTGACTGTTTTGCCCACAGGCAGCAATACTGGAGCTGGTTCTTCGGGGGGTCCTTTGGTGAGCAAGGCAGGGCAGGCAGAACCCTGGCAGCCCCTGTCACAGCGGGGCAGGGAGACAAACAAAAGTCTGTGATTAATTTGCCCCTCTCTCTGTTCCTTTCTGTGTTCATGGGGTGGTAAAGGGTAACGTGGCATTTACTGTTGCCGTAAAAATGCATGCACCAGGCATCTCCATTACTCAGCCACACCCAACCTGTGTCCAGAGGCTTTTGCTACATGATTCGGCACCTGTTGTGCAAAGTGATCAGGAAGATCGTGGGGGTTCAGACAGTATCTAATCCATCTCTTATTTCCCAAATTTCCCTGGTTTCTGAAAACAGTTTAGGCCATCGCCTAAATGTGAGGAGGGAAGGGAGAAGAAGCAACATTTAACCCCCAGAGTAGAGTCAGGTGAGACAGAGCACTGGGGAGACTGACGGTGCTCAGAGCAGAACAAAAGACCCCCAGCAGTACCCCTAGTTTAGAACAACAAGGAAAAAAAAACCTCCAACAGCTGAGGCACCACTGGGAGTCGAACCCAGGATCTCCTGTTTACTAGACAGGCGCTTTGACCAGCTGAGCCATGGCGCCTACGGACCTTTTTTGTTTTTAACTCTCGGTGCTCCTTAAAACACCTGATTCTCTGCTCATCTCTGCTTACATGTCACACACTGTTGCCCCAGGTTCGGGGTAGCCCATCTCTTTTTGCTGCTGGGAACACTCCTGGTGCTCACCCAAGGCCTTGGCACAGGAGCCCAACACATCCTGTAAGCACTACTGGGGGTCCCCAGGCCCTATAAGGACATACTGACCCTTCCCACTGCCCTGGCAGAGCTGTGCCACCTGCCACCCTACACTGCCCTGAGACGACAGCCTCAGCCTCATCTCCCTCTCCGACTGCTCCCTCCCAGCACCAATAGTCACCCAAAAACAATGGTCACCCCCAGAGACACCGTGAGCCCTGAGGGGAAGGGAATATGTGTGCCTGCACACCCTGCCGCACCTGGTAAGGGAGGGAAATGTCCGCGGGCGTTTCCTTGCTGCCTGCCTTGGGGCGCCGGGAGGCAACGCCAGGTCAGGTGTAGCCAGAGGCAGCCCCAGGGATATTTTGAGGGGGGGGATCTGGGGGAGTGTCTCTGGTGGCTCCGTTTGCATCAGGGTGGGGTCTGGAGAGGCAAAAGGCCATGGAGATGCTGGGAGTTGATCCCAGGGCCTCTTGCATGCAAAGCAAGCGCTCTCCCGCTGAGCTACATCCCCCCCGCCGCAGGCTCTGCCCTGGCGTTCTCCTGCCTCTGGGAAAATGCCTGTGTCTTCCTTGCTGCGTTCCCCTGCCGCCCAAGCTGGGAAAAGGGGCTTCAGGCACTGGGGGTCCCTCAGGTGTCACCGGGCTCGTGAGGGGGTTGGAACAGGGGCAATAACTTCGGGGCAGAGCAGGGAGGTGATTTTGCAGGTAGAGAGAGGCCATGTCAAGGGGCGAATGTAGGTGTGCCAGAGGTGTGTCGGCCGGCGGCAGCGCCGGGCGGGGCGGCGGCGGCGAGCGGGAATGCGAGGCCACGTTTGCGGGGTGCTGAGGCGTGTCCGTGGGGAGCAGCGGGTGTGAAAAAAGGAGGGCTCGTCCGGGATTTGAACCCGGGACCTCTCGCACCCTAAGCGAGAATCATACCCCTAGACCAACGAGCCGCGACACACACCCGCCCCCGCGCCCCGCCCTCGCCCGGCCCGGCCGCTGCCCGGGGCCCTCACACACGGGCCGCTCCCTGCCCACGGCCCGCGCCCGCAGCCCCGCCGCGACACTGCGCCATCACAGCTGCGCTCACACGGCGGCCCCGACATCCCCACACCCGGACACCACACGCCCGGACACTCCTCCGCACCCCGCCCCGCCGCCCGCCACAGCGCCGCCGCCGCCCGCCCCGCCGCCACACCGGGGCTGTGATGGCCGAGGGGTGAAGGCGTTGGACTCGAAATCCAATAGGGGTTCCCTGCGCAGGTTCGAATCCTGCTCACAGCGATGGGTTTTACCGAACGCTCTGATCCCTCCCTGGGGGTCCCGGGAGCGGCTAATTGCGAGAGCACCATAAACAGCCACAGCACCCCCAGCCTTATCTAGTATCTCTTCGCCCTCGGAAGCACCTTAGTGCACGAGGCAGGGACTTTGAAAACCCCCGGATACTCTAGGTTTTGCAGACCGCCGGTGGAACATGTTCCCAGGAAGCTGAGTGGATTTCCCCTCATTGCCCTGTCCGACATCCCTGAGGAAGCAGTGTACCCCACCTCAGTAGTCTGGGTGTGCAGTTCTCATTTTAAAGTGCAAGTGGTCCGGGATTCAACTCTTGGATGAATCTGCCTATTTGGCACCCACTATCCTCCTCCTCCTGAGCTGGTCTCCCCAGCCTTTATGTTCACCTCAAGAAATACTCAGCCCCGTGAGAGCTTAAAAAAAGTTTTAAAAAGGGCTCCTATGCCCTGCAGCCTCCAGACAGGGTAGGGAAAGAGCCATGAGATTTTTACACAGCCTTGGGATGCCAGGACACAGCACCAGTCCTTTCCTGGGGAGCTCTGACAGCCCCACGACCAGCAGAGAAGGGGTTGAGAAGGCAAAAGGACATGAGAATGTGGAGGGCTGATCTCAGCTACATCTCTCTTCTCCAGGAGCATCTTGCTGCCTGTCCTCTGGAGTCCGTCTTTCCCACAGGAATGTACCCAGTCAGCAAGGGTCACCCTCAGTGCTGGACACGGTGGGTGGCCAAACATAAGGGTTCATCTGGGAGTTGAAACCAGGATCTCCTGCACCCAAAGCAAGAATCATACCTATAGACCAACAAGCCAGGGTGTGGCCCTCACCTCCTACTCTGCATCGCAGATCCTTTTAGGGGCTTGGGGACACCTGGGGCTCTGTGCAGCATGTCACAGCCTGGGAGCAGGGAGGTGCCTCCTGCTGTGGCCACAAGGTGTCAGATCCAGCATGTCCCACTCGCAGGTTCAGTTTCCTCCATGGAACGCCCGTGGCTGGGCATTTGCAGCAGCTGGAATGGCGGGTGCTTTTTGTGCCCCGTTTTGGTGTGGGGCATGGTGCAAAGGCAATCCCCTGCGAGGTGTGTTTGTGATGAGTGGCAGCAAATGGGCATGTCTGTATGGCAGTCAGTGTGGGTGCCTGGGGTGCCTTTGGTGTGGGTGCCTGGGGTGGTGTGGTGGCGGGACAGGGGGGAGGGTGTGTTTAGGGGAGAGTGCAGCGAGCAGTGTTGGAAGTGTGAGTTGTTTCGTTGTGTGAGGTGTGGGCGGGCTGTGAGGGGCTGTAGAGATGTGTGTGCATGATGTCCCTGTGCAGGCACAGGGTGTGTGTCGTCGTGTGTGAGCGCGTGTGTGGAGCAGCGTTTTGTCGGGCCGTGGGGAAGTGTCTGGGGTGTCGCAGGGCAGAGGGGGGCTGCAGGGCACGGAGTGCACCCCGGCTCGTTGGTCTAGGGGTATGATTCTCGCTTAGGGTGCGAGAGGTCCCGGGTTCAACTCCCGGACGAGCCCTTGGTTTTTGGTTTTTGGGCACCCGGTGCCCCCCTGCCACTCGGCTGGTCTCCCCGAGGGACACCGTGAGTCCCGAGAGGAAGGGGCAGTGCGCGCCTCCACGTTCTCCAGCACCTGGTAAGGGAGGGAAATGTCCGCGGGCGTTTCCTTGCTGCCTGCCTTGGGGCGCCAGGAGGCAACGCCGGGTCAGGTGTAGCCAGAGGCAGCCCCAGGGATATTTTGAGGGGGGATCTGGGGGAGTGTCTCTGGTGGCCCCGTTTGCATCAGGGTGGGGTCTGGAGAGGCAAAAGGCCATGGAGATGCTGGGAGTTGATCCCAGGGCCTCTTGCATGCAAAGCAAGCGCTCTCCCGCTGAGCTATATACCTCTGTGCAAGAACAAAGTTGGTTGGCCAAGTCCCCTCGCCCCACTTTTCCGCCACGGTTCTAAACCCGACTGTCACATGCTGAACTCTACCCTCCGCACTGCTGCTTCCAAGGCTCCCCTCCTTGTTTACGGACGTTCCCACCCAAAGCACTGTGCCCGTCCCTGCTCCGCAAGCACTGCTTCCCTCTCTCCACCCTCGCCCCGGCCCCGCCACATCCCAAAGCACGTGGGTGCCCAAAAACATGGGCTCGTCCGGGAGTTGAACCCGGGACCTCTCGCACCCGAAGCGAGAATCATACCCCTAGACCAACGAGCCACACGAAACGAAGTGCAGAAAACGTTTTTTTCAAGCTCGAGTACTCACAGACGTACCTGGGGCAAGATTTGGTTTGTGACGGTTCTGTTCGTCTCTGATGGATGGGTCACCGTTGAGAAGTCACCCTTGTTCTTCCCTGGCTGTGGGGATGTCACCTGGGCATATGTAGCAGGTCGCTTTGCCTGGAATGGAGGAAACAACTCAAAAAAGCTCTATTTCCCAAACTATCAATGTTAAATGAAGACAAAGGAGTTGCACCGCTTTTGGTGTTGAATAAAGCTGAAACCGGCCTGACTCATCAATCCCAAATTTAAGCATCCTGATAGTGAGATGAAGATATAGTAAATCTGGTAAAATACCAAGGTGAAAAAACAAATAAGTAATATTAGTGATAATTTTACTAAAGCTGTTGAGCTGGCACAGCTGCTCTGGACTTATCTGGTTGACAGTCCATCCTTTCATACTATAAAAGTATAAAAGTCCCATATTTGAATGGCAGGGTTTTCTAACAGATCCCTTCTTGAAGTGTATGTGTGGTGATTTCCCCCTGGAGTAGGGACAGTCCTCAAGGTCATTCCTTAAGGCTGAGCCAAAGAGATTTGCCCCCAGTCATTGGTCTGGGTGAGAAACATCAGCCTCTACTTAAAAATTTGCTTTGGTAGCTTTAATACATTTGCTTTAATATAATTGCTTCAACATGCCTTCACAGTGCACTATATTGTTAAAGTTGTTATAGCACCTATATTGTGTAGTAAATAATTCTGTTTAACATTTTTTGTCTAATCATTATAATAAATCATATATATTTGTATATCTGCTTTATTTTTGATCCTGTAGGATAAAGCTATATATATACGTACAGCTATACAGTATTTTAGAGATAAACCACTAACGAAGTCTGGGGCTAAGGTTGGATTCAGCCACACCCAGGCTCCTCCCTGAAAAGTTTAAAACGCCAGGGGTTCCTTTCTGCACCTCATGATTCAGTGGGAGTTTCTGAACTTCATCTGAAGCTCCCACTCTGCCCAGCACAGCATGGCTGTGTGGCTGCACCTGCCTAGTTTTAAAATGGGGCCACGAGGAGCATGGGGTCGGCACAACCCCCAGTAGCACATAGCTAAGGCGGGGGATGTAGCTCAGTGGGAGAGCGCTTGCTTCGCATGTAAGAGGCCCTGGGTTCAAACCCCAGCATCTCCAGCTTTTTTTTTTTTTTTTTTTTTTTTTCCCCTCCTCAAATCCGCCTCCTCCACGGGCCAGTGATGATAAACTCGCATCTACCTCTGGAAGGGCTCCCTAAAGGTAGGGGATGCACCATGACAGAACTGCCCCCTGAGACTGCAGTGGCAGCATGGCCCCCACTCAACCATCCCCCACTGCCCTGACAGCTCCTTCCCGATCCAGGAGGGGACCAGCGCTAGGCTTGACTGAGCTGTGCCTTTGCCCACGGGCACTATGCAACACCACGCTGCTGACAGTGATGGCACTATCCCAGCCCAGGGGCCACCAAGCTACGGAGGCTGTCTGTGCCCTCTTGTGCCGAGCACTGCTTCCGCATCCTTGCCCTGACACCACACAGGTCATGCCTGGCCACAGGTGCCTAAAAAGAGGGGTCATCCAGCAGTTGAGCGTAAAGTCCATCAGCCCACCAGTGCCCAACGCAAGAGCATTTTCCCTTCCCTGCCCACTGCCCTCCAGGGATCAAAACCCTCAAGCAAAGAAGTTATGTTACCACTCCACCTCAGTCAGCTGACTTGGGTAAAACCTTTCGCTGTGAGCAGGATTCGAACCTGCGCAGGGAATCCCTATTGGATTTCAAGTCCAACGCCTTCACCCCTCGGCCATCACAGCTACTGATAGCTATTGCCGAGGTGAGGACACCCAGGGACACCCCACTTTGCCTCAGGCTGTGCATCCCCCATCTGCTCAGGCCTGGTACCCGCACCTTGAGGGTTAGGATAAGAGAACATGCAGGGATATTTACTGATTACTGGAAAAAATTCAGGTGCCTTGGCCATGAGATAGGCAGCACAGGGACGCATCCTTCAGGGATGCTCAGGGACACAGCAGCTCTTGGAGTGAAAAAAGACATGGAGATGCTGGGGGTTGATCCCAGGGCCTCTTGCATGCAAAGCAAGCGCTCTCCCGCTGAGCTACATCCCCTTGTGCAAAGCAAGGAGAGGTCCTGACTGAGTCCACTCATCCCTGGGGCATGCACTGCCAGCTTTGGGGGTCCATCCTGCCCACCCAGGAAGAGGCACACCTTCCTGGCTGGAAGGGGCACACAGTCCTATATGTCGGCCAAAGAAGGTAAGTGCCCAAAAGGTGGGCTCATCCAGTTGCTGAATCCAGGACCTTTCACACTTTAAGTAAGACTCATGCCCCAGATCTGTGCCCCACAATCCTGGGTGTTGAGGAGGGTGGCTGATGCTGCCTTTTCACCCTTGGCACACCCGGGAGCAAGGAAACCCATCTTATGGTGCCCAGGAGGTGAGGCTGGCATTTGGAAGTGTCCATGGTGCATAACTTCCCTACATCCAGCAGCCACAGGGGCAGGTGGACCACGAAGACAATGGGGACGCTTGGGCACCACCCTGCCCTTACACAGGGGGTTGTAGGAGAGCACTTGCTTTGCATGCAAGAGGCCTTGGGATCAATCCCCATCTCCATATTCTTTTGCCTCTCCAGACCTCTCCCTGTTGGTTGTGGGGCTGTCAGAGCCCCACAGGCCCCTGCAAAAAGTGCTGGTGCTGCCTGCGTGGCAGCCCACGGGGGTGGGGTGGAGGGGACAGCAATGGTGCACAGTGGGTGCCCAGCCAGCCGCCCACTCATCCTGCCCAGCCCCAAGCTGCAGTGACTGGACGAGAACAAGGGGAAGTCCCAGAATGCTCTGAACCTCCAGAGAAAAACAAGACAGACTCTGACCAAAGGGACGATTCCTCTGGGAGTGAGACATCTCTTCATACCTGAAGATGGAAACTGTTATAAACGGGCCAGGAGACCTGCTTCTTTGAAAAGCCTTTATTAGTCAGCTCTTTCAAGGGGGAACTCGAGGGGTCGCCTACGCTGCCGCTGCTCCTGTCGCCGCTGAGGATCAGGTGTCAGTCGGACCTTCTGCTCTCGCCGCAGAAGAGTCGGGGGTTCCGGCCTCGCGGGAATCCCCAGGAACTCAATTGGGCTCGTGTGGTCTAGGGCCGTCACTTCTTCCCAGTCTCTTTGTGGTTATGGCGAGGCGGCAGAAGCAGAATTTAGTCCTTAGGTAGCTGAGGGTCTTCTCGGTGTTGTAATGTCTCCCTGTTATCTGGATTTTGTGCCGGGTCCTGGCTTTTGGGTCCGCTTGCCGGCAACTGCACTTCGGTTTTGGAGCGGTGCACCATGGAAGTCCTTGGATTTTCCTATTAGGCGGGGCCAGCAGTTCGAGGAGCTGGTGGGGAATGGCGACAGCCTAGCCCGATGGAAGGGGAAGGGAACCCGGGGTTTTAGAGGGGGTATACAACTTGGAATAAGGTTTTGAGAGTACAAATTTTGGTACAAACAGCATAACTTTCTTAACAGACAGGTTACAACTGGCATAACATTTTAAACAGCATAACTTTCTTAACAAATGACAGACTGTGTCAAAAAAGGGAATTTCTTACATTTCATTTATTTCAGAAACAAACCCTAGACCTGCATTTTTGGGCACCTTGGCCCCATTGCCCTGAGCCTACACGTGTTCTAGCTGGTCAATAGGTAAAAGGAAATAATCTCATCCCTGACACCCAGGGTGGGTGGGAGTCCAAACACCTCCTGAAGTGAATAAAATTAAGGGACTCCTAGTTGTTCAAGTGTTGGAAGTTTGGTTATTGTTACTTGTTACTGTTGAGTACACTGGTATCCATAGCAACTTGCATGCCCCCTTACCTTCCCTCGAAAGTTTGTATCCCAGACCCTAGTTTCTTACCCCTTGTATTGTACACCCCTTGGCCCCTGCTGCTCCTCCCACCTGCCCTCTGCCTGCTCCACTTCCTGCGTGCTCCACTTCCCGTTCCCTGCCAGTGCCCGGCCTGCCCATCAAACTGCTGTTGCCACCCTTATGGAAAACCCAAGGACTCCCATGAAGCTCCACTCCAAGAGGAAGTGGAGTTGCTGGCAAAATGGTCCAAAAGCTGCAACCCAACACAAAATCCAAATAAAGGAAAGACACTGCAGTACTGAGAGGACCCTCAGCTACCGGAGGACTGATTCTGCCTTCTCGCCATGACCACAGGAAAACTGAGCAAAGGAGACAACCCTAGACCAAACGTGCCAGATTGCGTTCTAGACAATACCCCTGAGGGCGAGCTCCGGGCCCTGCAATGGCTCTGCAGCAACGAGGGCAGTGGCAGAACCGACTTGGACCTTCTCCTCGGTGGAGCAGCAGGGGCGTAGGCCATTCCTCGAGCTTCCCCTTTTTAAATAAAGCCATTTAAGGAGTTAATATCATCTCCTGCCCTGGTCATTTCTAACACCTCCCGCTGCTCCCGCCTCGTGGGATAGAAGAATTTCCCCTACCCCCTGAGCCGGTAGTCCGTGACTCTCTCTCTCTTACGGTGCTACTCCATATTCCCCTGACAGCAGGAGGGGAAGGATATGACGCAGTGAACAATACATAAGTGGCCTGCATTCCAGGCAAGTACAAAACCCATCGCTGTGAGCAGGATTCGAACCTGCGCAGGGAACCCCTATTGGATTTCGAGTCCAACGCCTTCACCCCTCGGCCATCACAGCCCCGGTGTGGCGGCGGGGCGGGCGGCGGCGGCGCTATGGCGGGCGGCGGGGCGGGGTGCGGAGGAGTGTCCGGGCGTGTGGTGTCCGGGTGTGGGGATGTCGGGGCCGCCGTGTGAGCGCAGCTGTGATGGCGCAGTGTCGCGGCGGGGCTGCGGGCGCGGGCCGTGGGCAGGGAGCGGCCCGTGTGTGAGGGCCCCGGGCAGCGGCCGGGCCGGGCGAGGGCGGGGCGCGGGGGCGGGTGTGCGTCGCGGCTCGTTGGTCTAGGGGTATGATTCTCGCTTAGGGTGCGAGAGGTCCCGGGTTCAAATCCCGGACGAGCCCTTTTCTTTTTTTTTTTTTGGGCATCACCACCCTTCTTCCCAGTCTGGGTGCTGCAGAGCCCGACGGGACCTGGCCATCGACTTTTAACTCTCAGGGACACCCGCAATGCGGGGCTTTGAACTTAAGCGTGGCACACAGAGCGTCACACGGGGCCGTGCCCTGTCCCTGGGGTCCCGACCCATTCGTACTGCAGAGTGAGCCTATTTTTGAGTTGGCAGTAGGGCGGGAATGGGCTGGGAAGGAAACGCTGTGTCTGTGGCCATGGGACACCCCTGGCAGTGGGGCAGATGGGGGCCCTGGCTCAGCTGATCGAAGCACCTGTCTAATAAACAGGAGATCCTGGATTCGACTTCCAGTGGTGCCTGGGTCTGGGAGGATATTTTTCCTCCTTGGCCCAAGTTGGGGACACTACTGGGGGTTTCCTACTCCCCCCGTTTGCCCCTCACAATGATGACTTTGGGTGCATACTTTTACTGAAAGCTTATTTCAGGGTCCCCAGGGTCCCTCTTGGACGGAGCAATGACGAAGGCATCCCTCGAACTCCTGTCCCTGCTCCTTGTCCCCTGCAAGCCCCAGAAGCAGCGGCAGGATCTGTTTCCCTGAGCACGGCTGCCCAGCCCACAGCCAACCCTCCAGGCTCCTACGCTTGGCAAGGCTGGCTGGAGGGACCTGGTAGCACCTCAGGTGCCTACCTTCCTAGGGTACCCAGACCTGTCCAATGGTCAGGATGAGCCACAGGAGAGGGCTAATCCCCGCTAGGTGGGGAGAAGGGAGCTGTTTAGATCCGTCTCCAGTCGGGCTACCCAAAGCCACACCAAGCATCCCGGTGCCAGTGGGGGCTCGGGGTGGTGTGGGGTCAGGGCACCTTCCTCTGTTCCTCTGGGCTCCCACCACATGCAGGATGAGATTTACACTGTGCCTTTTGCCCTTTCTTTGCTGCTTTTACCCAATTACAATGAACGGGCATAATCACCAACAACTCCGATGGGAAAAACCCTCCTATACCTTCTCTGCCTGCTCTCCCCACAGTATCCAGGGTATCCATCCATGGTTTCACACTTCCTTTGTCCCGGTTTTCTTCCCTATTGCATTCTCCGTTTCGGAAGTTTATTGCCTGACTGCTCAACAGCCACTTTCGGCAGTAATCGCTCTTGTAAGGATTCCTGAGTGTTTTCTTTTCCACGAGTCTTGGGTAAGAGACTTCCAGCCCCTCCACATAAGGACTCTGGATGGCCCTTTAGACACTACGTCAATCTCTCCTGCCATCCCCTTCCAAAAATCTCCAGGGCACGGGTGACTCTTGATCCCGGGAAGGACGCAGATGCCAGGGTAGACCAGGCACTTGCCGAGTCCCCGTATGCCTCGAGAATCCGAGCCCACCCCGAGGATTGCCAGTCCCCCGCGCGGGAGCAAAATTGCCGACGAGGGTGGGATTCGAACCCACGCGTGCAGAGCACAATGGATTAGCAGTCCATCGCCTTAACCACTCGGCCACCTCGTCCCATTGCGGGGGCCTGTCGCCCCCTGCTGGCCTGACCCAACCCTCGCAGTCCCTTCCCGCCTCGCCCCGGGACTCGCCCTGCTGCTGTCGCCTGCCCTCACATTGAAGTCCGGAAACCACCTGCTTCACCGCCCTCTTAGCGCAGTAGGCAGCGCGTCAGTCTCATAATCTGAAGGTCCTGAGTTCGAGCCTCAGAGAGGGCACTAATTTTTTGGCAGTCCTTTTTTGCCTCCCCACGGCCACGCGAAGTGGCTCCGCAAGGCGCACGGCCCGGACACTCAGTAGCCCTTCGCCCGGCCCCCGCGGCAGACGGCTCCCACAGCGCCGGACCCTCACGGGCACGGGGCGGGCGGAGGCGCGGGGTGGGTGGATCCCACGGGCACGGGGCCGGCGCGCGGCGAGACGAGGTGGCCGAGTGGTTAAGGCGATGGACTGCTAATCCATTGTGCTCTGCACGCGTGGGTTCGAATCCCACCCTCGTCGGGAGTTTTGCTGCTGCCCCGGGTCTTCCAACCACAGGTGAATGATACGGAGGAGGCCGGGAGCGACAGCAGCCACCCGCACTGATACCGCAGAAACACCCCGGGTAAAAGACAGCAACCACCCGCACGCAGGCGAGCATCCCATACCATGAGCTTTTACAGAGGAATGAGGCACCTTTCAAGCCACTAAAAATTTTACTAGGTACAAAACACAATTTACAGCAAAAAGTATGATCCACGCTTCCAAAGCTCTCTTTGGTTTTGACAGCTGAATTCCAGGTAAACTGAGAACATCAGAAGCAGGGCACAGATTTCCCTTCATATGGAACCATTTAAACTCAACAAAACTCAGCCCAACAAAAGCATGTGGAGCAGAAACAGCCTCAAAGCACACAAATTTAAATTTATTTCCAATTTAAATTTATTTTAACTTAGCATTAAGCTACTCTTGCTATTTTGAGTTTAAGAGAAATAATACAAATGAAGTGCTATTTTTAAAAACTGTAAAATTACTTTTTTGGAAGACGGTTGACACTTTCAGACTACTGAGAATTTCAGCTTGGGTTGGGCAGGCAAAATAATCAGTTTAGTAATCAGTGCAGTAATTTGTATTCCACCAGGCAGAAGGCTCTGATTGAGAAAAATGTGCTGATTTTGCAAGAAAAAGAAGAAGATGAACTCTATAGGAGTACTGCAGACATGAACTACATCTTCAAATTATTTACTGGGAATTAAACTAAAACCAAGGACCTTCAATTTCCAAAGATTTTAAAATGCTGGAAAATGCAGGCTATCTGCTCTTAAAAAAAAAGAAGAAAGAAAAAAAAAAAAAAGAAAGGAAAATTGTTTTTTCATAGTTGTTTACTGAAGACAGAAGGAAGCATCCTGTTTTCCAGCATGACATGAAATCTGTGGAATAGGCACCTCACCCACTTTTAACGCTGAAAACATTGAATAAAATAGAACTTGGACCCAGAACAACAAACATTCTTCTGGATTTGCACTGAGAAACAAGAAGTACAAAAATCATGTGCTGCTAGTACATGAACAAGAAGTACAAAAACCAGGTGCTGCTACAGCTTGAGAATGACAGTTTTGACATTCCTGAAAACAGAATATGAACTTCAAACCACAATGCTGCTGCAAGGCAGTTCCTGCCTGAAGGAAGCACAGATCGAGACATTTCAGGGACTGTGTCTATGGAGAGCAATTGCTCCACTCTTCCCTAGGGCCTGTGCTACTCTACTGCTGAACCTGATGAAGCTGTGTTTACCCACAATGAGAGCTGAGTGAAAGAAAAAAACACCACTGTCATTTAAGGCTGTCCAAGAAAAAGCATTTGACTCGTCTCTGTGCCTATGGGGCAGAAAAGGAAGGAGTCCCAGACCACCCATGACACACTGGCCCTGTACAACGCAGCCATGTGAGAAAGGCCCAGGGCCCAGGCCCCATGGCAGCTCCGTCTTCTCATCCCAGAGAAACGTGTTCTGAAACGTGTCCCAGGAGTGTATCTGTTCAATCGCCTGGACCTCGATTTCTTTCCCGAGTCTCCGAGTCTCAGCTCAGCTCAAATGTCCACCATGTCCACCAGAGCAGAGAGGTGGAGCTCAGAGGCAGCCTCAGCCTCCTTGGTGGCTCTGAGGAGCTGCTGCAGGTGTTTGAGTCTGTCTGACAGCACAGGGCTTTGCTCCAGCTCTGGAACCTTGCATCCCTCCTGACTCCCAGCCTGGGCAGAAGGAAAAGAGATGAGACAGACTTTCTCCCAAGGTAATTTCCACTACAGGTTTTACAGCTACTACATTCCTCAGAGCTTTAGTTTAGCTCTAAACCACCTTCTCTTACCTCTTGAGCAGCTGAGATGGGACCCTTCACCAAGGGGCAGGTAGCAGCTGGGGTGGAGAGCAGAGACTGGGGGAGGTAGAGAGGAAGACCCAGGAGATCCCCAAGGGGCTCCATGTCCTCAGCTAGATATTGGTGCAGCTGCTCTTCAAACCTGGATGGGAAGGGCGAAAGCACCTTGTCAGATGGCAGCCTGGCTTTGTCCCTGTAACCAGTGATTTTCACTAAGAGATTTTTTTGGGGTTCAGAAGCATCTGATCTCCACAGTCATATTCAAAACAGTCTGATGTTTTGAATAGCCCCACTGCAGCTATCAAAATCTATCACAGAGCACTGTGGTACAGAAAGGAGCCACACAGACTGAAAAGACTCAACTTATGGGAAGGCAGAAGAGGCAAAAACCTCTTGGACCAACCTCAAAAGCTTTAGTTCTTCACCTTTGTGATCTGCACTGCTGCAAACTGATATCCCAGATAGGACTTTATAGATGCTTGTGACACTGGGGGGCACACAGACCACTGTACACACTGTACTGGTTCAGTTCTGGTGGCATGACTGACCACAGAGTTTCCAACCATCCCCAAGAGCTCCAAGAATTTCTACCAGCCTGGACTGTTCCCATGATGCAAAAAGGAAATATTAGGGAATTGTCCTGATGTGCCTGATGAAATCAGATGGAACTCAGTACAGTCTGGCTTTTTTTCTAGCACAGTTTAACTTCCTGTTCCATACAAGTTACAAATTGTTTACAACCCTGGCCTGAAGCTGCAAGGAAAAGACACTCCTCTGGGAACTTACCTCTTGTTTTCTATTTTTTCCAGTTGCAGCTGTGCCAACAGATGCTCCTGGGCCATGGACGTGTCTCTGAATTCATCTGTGCTGGCAATGCTCACTTCCTGACCTGGTAGCATGCTCATGCTAGAGCCATACTGACCTGGCACCATGGAAATGCTGTAGGGTTTCTTAAAAGATTTGGGAGATTTTATCTTTGATCTGAAATGGGGAGGAAAACAAACAAACAAAACCACACAAATTGGTATGAGCACGTTGATTTTTCCCTACGAGTTTGAAGCTTGGAAATAACAGGGAGTGAGAAGTGATCCCTTGGAGAAATAATGCCCTTGTGCCAGTGTCCAACACAGCACCACATGTGCATGGGATCAGAGAGGAACTAATCTGACTGGAGCATAGGATCCACCCCAATCATCACCCACTACACAACAGAGCTGAAGCTAAGCTTCCAAGGGGGAAGAGAGTGGCTTCCCTCTCAACATGGCTAGGGAAGTGCACTAGACTAAACTTGTCAAATACTTTAATGCCACACGGCTCTAAGGCATCCTTCCCTCTCAACGTATCTAGCGTTTTCTCAGACTCACATTGCTTTCCCTCCATGCTTTGCACAACTCCAAAGCCTCAGCAGCAGGGTATTTTTGGCAGAAGTTAATATCTACACTTTCAGCACTCCCCAAGCAATCCATTTCTCTGAGAGCTGAGTAACCCTGTACAAATAAAATCTACTTCCTACTCTGTTTCAGCACAGCCTTGTACATCATTTTAGGGAGATGTACACAACCAGGTTCTGGGAAGATGTCAAATGGTGGTCTTCAGCACCGTGGAGGCCACCTCACCTCTTGTGGCCTTGCCGGATCTCCTCCTGTGTCCGCAGCCTGGCTTGATCCCACAAGAAAGGCACGGTGTAGTTCTTTAAATGCTCCTTGAAGAAGTACACACGAATTTGACCATCTTTACTTACAGCTTCTGTGAATAAACCCAAGCCCAATGTTTATCATTTGCACAGGTTCTCTCCTTCAGAAGAAAAGCTCAGTATTAAAAAAGGCAATTTGGGGCAAGAGTAACTGTTCACTTTCAAATAGTTTTCAGAGCCTGTGACAAGCTTCAAGATTAATCAATGGAAGTGATATTTACCTGTGGCAGCCCGCCCTCCCTGCTGACACGGCTTCTGAGGGGTAACTCTTGGCCTCTGCTTAATGCAAACCCTCACCCCCTGGGAGGGCAGGGCTGAAAGACTACGACCACATTTGTAGTCACGGGATCAATTCAGGCCATAACCAATACTAAATACATGCTCCAAAGCAAAGACACATGCAGAACACAGCAAGACCACAGCTGCCTCCCTGCTACATATCACTTCCTGCCATATGGAAAGGCACCACTGGCAATGTATTAAATACCATCACAAAAGAAGCATCATCCATGCTGCAGGAGGACACAATACCTGGAGCTACAGGCAGTTTGGGTGGTTTCCAGTCTCTCAGTTTATGATCAATGCAGACTGCCAAAATACAGTCCCAAGGGATCTCATCAACAGAAGGTCCACCTTCATCAGAGTTCCCAGCTGTTCTGGTTTTCCAGTTTCGGTAAGTTTTGCCCAACAGATTCTCCACCTGAGACTGGATCAGTGGTTGAGTGTGGGAAGAACTTGCAATCTGAGAAACATACTGAAAAATCATGTGGCAAACAGGACGCCAAGGAGCTGTGGAACAAAAATCCCAAAATAAATTGCAAGAATTTGTGATAGAACCAACACTGCACGGGCACATCTTGGAGAACAACGTGCTGCCAAGAAGATACTAGAGTGTGAAGTACCTACCACCCAAAGGAGGCATCTCTAGGTATGGGATTTGGAAGGACAGCACAGCCTTCCTCAGCCAGGCCAGGTGATCTGGCATATTCCACTGCAGGTGAGGCAACACCTTGTTACCCCCTGCTTCTGAAAACTCTGTGACAGGCCAAGACAAGTCACAAAGGTGCTCAGAGGATGCCACATCTGACAGGAACTGCAGCACGCTGTTGTAGAGCTCTATGATGACGCCAGGCTCCTGGGATGGCAGCCCAGCTAAACGCCTCTCCTTCCAGTCATGGTAGAAACGCTTGCCAAATTCTCCATCGATCCCATCCTCAATGTACTCCTGAAGGGTCTGGCTGCAAAGCTCAAGGGAGGCAGGACACTGGGACACTAGCCAACCCACAGCTTCAGAGACCTACAAGACATGAAAGAGGGAGGGCTGGAAACTGCTCTGCTGTGATCAGGACACAGATTCAACCCTAAGTTTGAACAACACTCTCCAAGAGAATATGCACCAAAAGGCAAATAAATCAGGTGTCATCATATACTAACATTTGGAACGATAGTTTTCTAGCTAAGTGGACACAAACTGAATTTCCATACAGCAGACTCAGGAACAGACAAAGAAGAGGCTGTATGTACATGTATGCAGTGGAATTCCCTGCTGCAGGATGCTGGGGTTGTTGAAAACTTATCCAGGAAAAAATTGGACAGATTCATAGAAATTAGCCCAGGGTGACTATTTCATGTCTGATCATGGCAGTCCTTGAAGTGCAGACCTAAGTTGTGAGGGTCTGTGGGGGAGCATCACTCTAGGCTTGTCAGGGAGACATGTGGAATGACTGTATTTGTGTACACAACATGAGAGGTAGAGGCATCTCAGTCTCATCCACCAAGATGGGGTAATTCTGGATGATCTCACAGCACCCAGAACAGCTACAAAGGGTCTTCAGCACTTTAGGACTAAGAGCCTAAGGTCAAAAAGATTTACCCACCACCAGTACTCCTCTGTTGGGCAGCAACACAGGCAGGGCAGACCAGAGTGGGTTTAGGTAATCCATGAATTTTGGTCTCAGTGCAGTTTTCAGGTGTGGTGTTATTTTTGTGTGTGTGTTTTTGTTGTTGTTAGCAAATGCCACTGATCTCTGGTCAGTGAAAATAGAACAGTCACAAGTAATGGAAAATAATTCCTGTATCTTGCTGTTCTTACCCTTCTGGTGCCTTCTAAGTCATTGACAGAGCCTGGGACCTCTACAACGGTGTAGTCTGAAATAAGATGGGCTGAAATCAAGTCCTGGAGCATCAAACCTTAAAAAATAAGAAAACTCATCATGTACACAGAGAAAGAACACATATCCTTTGACAACATGCTCTGCATTACATTCACTACATTGCTACTCCCCTCCATCTCTGCCCACAGACTCAGGATCAAATACTGTGTGTAAAAAAACTGGAAGCCAAAATTGTTGAGCTCTTAAGGAAAGGATTTTTAGGAAAGTTGTGGGATGTGCTGTATTTCATATGCTCCACAGCCTCTCTCTTTAGTGGATGCTAAACTGATGTAACTGAGAGCCTGCACTGGCCACAACACCTCTACTTGGGGCAGCCCTAAATATTCATTGTTTCAAGACACAAAAACAATTACATACCATCTTCTACTTCTTTCTCAACAGCCTCCTCTTCCTGACTGGGGACTAGAACCACCAGGGGAACTATGGGGTGGAAAGGTTTGGCCTGCAGCAGCTGTTTCAGCTGCAGCAAAGATGAAAGCCAGTAAACATCATCTTCGGCAACATCTTCACTCCTAACTCGGCGGGGCAGGAGAAGAACAAGGCCACTGGTCCCAAGCAAGTCCTTTTGTGTCTCAGCCATATCAAGCTCTAAGTCAGAGAGTGCACCATGTGCCACCTAGACAGGCAACAAAGATGACAACAGTAATGAAGCTAAACAAAGCTGTTTCCACACCAAAATCTGGCATTCAGCTTTGACTGGCATTTTCAGCATTCTTTCCCAGAAGCTCTACACAACCTAAGACAACAAGCTGTTGTCAGGCCAACATGGATGTGTCTAACAGATGAGCTGAGCACAGAAGTGCCCTTCAGCAGCTGCTTTGGGACCAGGAATTGCTGATTCAGGTTCTACTACTGCAGGTATTTCTCAGCTGATTGAAAACAAAGAAAATAATCCATCTTTTTTCAGACCTTTTCAACAACCCTGTCCCTCCCAGTATCATCTCCCTCCATCTAACAGGACATAATATCCACTGGAAAAGAGCCCGCCCTGCTTTTATGGCCTCTTAGATATGGAATTGTTCTCACCTACCTTTATACACACGTTAACTTTAATGCTTCTGCTCCCCTGCATGCCAGGAGAACTAAATAATGTCAGCGTTTGAATTTTGCCTTCTGTATTTGAAACGCTTTTCTCACAGGTTTTGTGTCCCATAAACTTGGCTTTCAACCAATCCATCAGTATCCTAGCAAACAAAAAAGAGGGCTTTGGTGGGTTTTGTTGTCAAAACTAGGATTTTAGCGGTGCTGATACTAAAACCCTAAGATACCACAATCTATCGTAATCCCATATATTTATGTTATGAGAAATAGCCCTTAAAGAAGTAGCTATATATTTTAATGAAATTATCATCTATCAAGGTTTTGGTTTTAGTATGAGCAAAAGGAATTAATGTTAAAAAATACAGATCACTGTAATACATTACAGCTATATTGTTTAGAGTGCTCTGCAGGAAAAAAAAATAAACTGGAAATTTGACATGGTACAGGCAAAATTACATCAAGGATTGTGTATTACTGATCTTCTACCTAAATAAAACAAGTCTGCCTTGTTTGAGAAAGGGACTCAGCAACCAGCTCTTCAACATACCTATTTGGATCATCCTTGGAATATTCATCATCACTGGGCAAAACCAAGAGTGCCTTCCAAAAAACCTGTTCTTGTTTAACTGGAATATGTTCCGTGATTAACGAGATGAGATCCAGGGGAGTCCAAGCTAAATCACTTAAAGAGAAACAAAAATCTGGTGAAAAGATCCACCCCAGGGCTCTTTCCCACCTGAGGAATGTCTGTCTTGCACTGAACTTGCACTACTTACAATACTGTAAATAGTGACCAGTTATTAATTATTTGGATCTGTTGCCCAGCCTTCAGGAACTGCAGCTGCAAAACTTGACACGAGCCTTACTCTGGGGATTTCAGGAGAACAGGTGTACTGCTTCACTTCCACATATGTGAAAGCTGATCCAACACACCTCCAGGCGACTGGAGAGCATGAAGAGCCATGGGAAGCCAGACTTCCTGCTACACACTTCAAACATCTCAATCAGTATTTTCCAGCCACAAGCCAGGTCACTGGTAGCTCATTTACTCCTCTCTCCCCATAGCTCATCCTTGGCCCCATCCCATCCAGGTACAAAGTCACACCCCATAATACCCATCATATCCTTAAAATTACACCCAAGAGGATCATCTGGCCCAACACCTTCACTAATTCAGTGAAGGTGTTCCTACCCATGGCAGGAGGAATGGAATGGACAAAACGATCTTTAAGGTCCTTTCCAACTCAAACCGTCCTATGACAGTTCCCCTTATTCCTATTTCCTGTTCCCCTTATTCCAAAATACTCCCAGAAACAAGGCTGCAAGTGGACATTAAGGCATGGTTAGCCATACCTTTTGGCCCTTTCTGGGATTTCTGGCACATCTGCTGCAGCTTGCTTCTAAAGAAAACAAGAATCAAACCCCAGCCTACCTTACCAACTGCTGGTAGAAGTGCTGAACTTTAATTTCATGCACTGTCTTGTTTCTCAGCAAGTTCAGTCTGGAAATGAAATATTGTTGGCTGTATTTTTTGGTATAGAACAGGTACTTTAAACAAATCTAAGAACATTGAGGCCTGAGAAGTATTACAGAGGACTTAGAATGTTGCTGTTAAGAGAAGAATTTATTTGGATTTTTCAGTCCTGGTCATGGTATTTGTGGAGAAAATCTTTTGGAAGCTATTTAAGAATAAACAGTTTTGTAAACCCACTAACACTCACAACAGAAGAACTGTTGGTAACTTATCTTCCAAAAATCAACCAGATTGCCAGCTGATGCCACTGAAAGTATCCTTACCTTGTGCAAGAGATTCCCAGCTTTCCTCCATTCCCCAGGTTTACAAATCTCTTGCACAAGTTCTCCATGGCTATAGGCCACTCTGCACTGGGGGACAGTGCTTTCAGTTGATGTTTGGAATCCAAGCCACAGGGAGCAGCTGGAAATGCCCTCATCTGACGTTTCAACTTTGTCCGAGCTGCCACTGCTTCCCTCCACCTTTGGAAGAGAACAGATAAATAGGTCATGTTCATGAACTCTTCTGCAGAACTTCGTCACAAGATATTTGTATAATGAACACCACAACAACCACAACACACTAAGCATATGTGCAGGAAAACCAGTGATCAGCAGAAAGAATACAAGGATAAACTATTACAAAGTTTCTACACGCAATGAAGCTGCAATCTCTACCAAGCTTATTACCTGACTACAACAAAGTGTGATCCCCTCCCTAAATTACATACAGTAATTTAGCAGAGGTTAGTACTAAGACTGTAAGGTCTACCTTTATCACAGAGATAAGACAGAAAAAACTGTCTCAAAAAGAACACAACCAGACAGCAGTAGTTTCATCTCTATTAACTGCACCAAGCCAATGCTCCCAAGAGAAACAGCCATGTTCCATGATAGTAACTCACCGTTGTAGGTATTTGCAGAAACACTGGAGCTCTTGAAGGGTTTCCTTGGCAATCTGGAAAATTTCATCCCCCAGAAAGAGCTCCATGAAGTGGCCACACACTTCTTCTGAACACCGGGCAATCCGGGCTTGCCGGTCTCTTTCTAAGGCACATCTGGTTCCAAATAAAACAAAGACTGCTGAGGTGAAGATCTGCAGCAGATGCCAATTCAATGGGCTGAGATGCAAACAGGGAAGCCCATGGTATTTAGGAAACCCTTGGGAAAGCACACTACAGCATGCTGCACATTGTACATACCTTAACTCATTAGCTGAAGCTTCTTTAACACCTTCCTTTATTACTTCTTCTATTAATTCCATACCCAGCAACTGGCTCAACTGCTTTATTAACTCTTCCCTTTCCTGCTTTTGCCTGGAAGGACAGAGAAAAGATTGACACAAGTGAAAAAATTTACACTGGCAAATCTGATGCTTAGTTACAGAAGCACTCACTACATGTAGTATCAAACAGCTAATTCACCTAAAATTATTTCCCACTATCTAGTTTCTAAATAAACAGCATGGAGCAGGTTTCTCTTAAAACCACAGATGGCAATGGCGTTCCTTATGCAACCTGATCTAGTGAGTGGCATCTCTGCCCATGGCTGAGGCTTGGAACTAGATGATCTTTACGGTACTTTCCAAACCAAACCATTCTAGAATTCTCTTTATTCTTACCTCAATAAGCTATAAACAAGTAGCTCACTCAGAAGGATCTGCATACAGAAGATTCATGTTCCTCTCTGGAAGCTCCGGGTAAATAAAAGTTCCTAAAATTCCCACCCACCACTTTCACTTTGGCCCTGAGGCAACCAAAATGCTAACCAGCAGATCACACCAGAACGCAGAGGGGAACCCTGCCTGCACAGTCCCAGGGCAGTTCAAGGTGAGAGTGGTTCTGCTACCGTGGCAGAAACACATGGAGTTTGAGCAGAGGCACAAGGACGCAGGCTGGCACCAGCTGTCCTTACATTGTCCGGGGTGTTTCCAACCCGCCCTGCCCCACAGCCAAAGTAGTGCCTCACCTCTCCTCCTCCACTCTGCGCTGTTCCTCCTGGACACGCTGCCTTTCCACACTAAGCATGTTTCCAGCCACTTCTCTGAGGATCTCCCCCATCACCTCAGTCATGAGTTCCTCCAAGGTGGCCTCTGAGGCACTGTGCAGAAACAGCAAATCTCTTCTCAAAGCCAGAATGTTTTCATTCAAAGCCCCAAGTCCGTTCTTTTCTCAGCCACACCTTGCTCTCTGTGGTGGGCTGACTCCAGCCATTAGCCAAGCACCCACATTGATACTGGCTCACTCCCTTCCCCACATTGGGACAAGTAATAAAGTAGGAAGAAAAAATGAAAACTCATGGATGGAAATAAACACACTGTAATACAGAAAGGCCAAACCCCCACTCCCCATCAAGAAAAGTAAATGCAGCCAGTCTCAGCTCCCACGGGAAGAGCAATACCCAGACATTATCCAATCAATGTCCATTCTGAAAGCCACAAATCTCCAACTTCTTACTCCAAACCAATTTTATTGCTGACCATGACATCACAGGGAATGGACTTTAGTCAGTCTGGGTCAGCTGTCCCCATTCAGTAATTATCAAACAGTCGTGGAATAACAACCGTTTGGGTCACATCCCACATCTGTGACTCTACTGACTGCCCTGGAGAGGAAATTTATCAGAAGCAGAGAAGCAGCCAGATGTGGACTTGCTCCTCTTGTCCCCCTTTGGACACCTTCCCTTCCGTGACAGAGGTTTCTTGCCAGGCAAAGCTTCCAGAGGTTTGGGTCGGCCTTCCCTTAGGCTAGAGCTAGGATGTGACAGACATCTGAATAAAGGTCTGCTTTCCCTTCCACTGCATCAGTAACACGGCTCTCTATCACAGACCTGGCAGTGCTTAGTTTTACCACCTTCACACACGGTGCTGCTATGGCAAAGGGCAGCTGTGGTGACAGACTCCAGGAGAACCTGCAAGAAATGCTCTTTACCAGATGGCAGCAGCCACGTAAGCCACTCCTGCTCTGCCCACTTCTCTGCACTCTCCTTTGATGACATCATGCACCAGCCCATCCACCACTTCGGCAATGTCCTGCAACACAGCAGAGGAAGAAGCTGAACCAAGGTGCAGTCCTTCTCAGGAGTAAACTGGGAGTAAGGCTCTCCAGCCTTGCTTAACTGACTGTAATTCATAACAGTATCTGTATCTGTGCTTACAAACTGAGCCAACTTAACCAAACACAACAGCTTGCAAACTTCAGACTATTTAGACTATCTAAAAAGGTTAGTAATAGCCCATAAACAAAAGCAGATTTTTGTACCAAATGTGGACAAATCGATTCAGGAAACCATAACTGAGGAGAGAGACCTATTTTCTCACTTTAGACTTCCAATCTAGCTGATTCAATTCCAATTATCATGTCTACCCTTGTACTGAAATTTGCCATTATCGAAGTAGAATATGGCAACTGTACTGTACAAAGCAATGAGACACTCTGAGACTGGTTCAGCATCAGCACACAAAAACTCATGTGGGAGAGAGAAAAACAGCACAGGTAGACGGGGTGCACATTCAAGACCCAGCATTAATGGTCATGCACCCACAGAAAGAAACTTTGTCATGTCTCATTTGAACTACATGCATGTTCCAGAAAAATGAAATACTGTAAGAGCTTGGTTATCTTTTGTTATATTTCACAGATCTTTCCCAAATATTTCCTTATGGGTTTAGAGTTCCCTACCGTGTCCGAGTAGCCAGGCTGAGGCTTTGAAGGGAGAGGCACAGGCTGTGCAGCAGGCTGGGAGATGGGCTGTGCAGAGAGCAGGACTGGCACCAGTTGACGAGGCAACAGCGAGGGCAGAAGATGAGGTGGGGACTGGACCTTCGCTGCTGTGCCCTCTAAATCCACACCTCTGCTTTCCACTCTTCCTTCTTGGGAGGGAAGAGGAGAAAAATTAAGGAAACCAGATCAGTCACAGAGGCAAATTTTATTTTCAAAAAACTGGCTTGTCTGATCAAACTCAGCAGGTCATAAAATAAATACGTAACAGCAGCTTGTTGCCCTAAAGTTAAAAATGTATCATAGAAACTAATTTACATTTATGTATGTTTTCTGCAAAACATTTAAACATTTAATTGCACATTACCCCCATTACCAAGCACATGTATTTCTCACAAAGCAACTGTTTTAAGTCAGGCACACCTGGCACCTACACACACTATCTGTACTTCCAGCAAGGACAGAAAAACATACATTCAGTTAACCCGAAAACTGACATGTTTATAAACACAGTGGCAACAAACAGCTGCAAATAAAAAACATGCAAACTGCAAAGGGAAGTTGGTTTTCTGAAGCAGTCAAATATTTGTTATTTCACTTTTGTCGGCAAAATTTGGCTCAATAGATAATTTCCTGAATTGCGAAAGGCATTCTATTATTTAGGTTTTTCTTCACTTTTGCAGATACCTAAATACACCTTGGCAACCTGGTCTAGTGGAAGGCGCCTCTGCCATGTCAGAGGTGTTAGAACTTGATGGGCTTCAAGGTCCCTTCCAACTCAAACCACTCTGTGATTCTCTTATGATTTAAATTGTAATCTTTTCCTTACACCTAAATTTCAATGCAGTTTCAATCTCTGAGACACAGACAGTTTTTGTTTTGTACAATAAACCTGCTCACAGAGCTGCTTCGACAGTGTGTTCTGAGCAGTACCTAAAACACAGGTTTGCTCTCACCTGTTGCTTCCACACTGGGTTTTTGGCTACTGCTGGCCTGATCCACGGAGGTGCTTCCACCAATGTACTTGTTCTGCCCGTTGAAGCTGGACACAGGCACGTGGTGGGGCACAGGTGGCAAGGGCCCCCCGTTCACAACCTCCCCAACAGAGACAGTGAGCTTCTGGCTGACAAAGAGGGATTTCCGTGGTTTGGGTATTCCGTCTGGCTCCAGGAAAGTCGAGCGATTCAGCTCCACATAACCCCTGGGGAAAAACAAAAGTAACAACCAGGTGTACATCCTCAGAGCTCCAGCAACCTACAGGCTTTCAATTCTGAAACTTATTATTTCGAAACAGAATGTTGACAGGAACAGATGATTAACTGGCATCCTTGAGGGTTTTTCTCCATTTTCCAGTTGCTCAAAATCCCAAGTTCAGATGAACATACCTTACAATGCATGGATCTTCATGGCAGACACTTATCACTGAACTGCTGTCTTCCAACATCCTCTACCAGCTAGTCTGCACTGTTAGGTTTAATCCCACCCTACAGGCATCACTATAATGCCAGTTTCCCATGAAGCAGAACTGTGTCCTTATTTCCTATGGAGACCCATCCTCTGCTCTTGGCCCGTTCTTTCCCTGGTTCCAACCTTCAGGAGCAGCTCCCCCATATTACCCCTTTGCTTGGCATCAGGCTCCCCCCCAGGCATCATCTTCCTCACACTTACCCATCTGATACACTCAGGCCATAGTAACTTATAAAATCAGTTGCCTCCTCGCAGTCTTTGAACAGCAGCATGCGGACCAGGTGGTCCAGGGGGAACGCTGTACTTCTCTGGGTGCTCACAGTGTAGGCAATATTGAGGGATTTGAGACCATCCTTACGAATCTGGGGGAAAAGAAAAAGCCGCACAACCACTGGGAAAGAACCCAAAATAAACTATAAAGCTTACAATAAATGTGAGAATTGTATTTAAATACACCAATACTTTGTCATCAAGTATCCACACAAACTATTATTTGGATTTGCAACTTTCTTTTTAAATTCTAAGCACTTGCTTTTTAGTTTCTATTCCTCTTTCATAATATTTGTTTTGAGTATATTCCTTTGTGATTCTTGTGCAGAAAAAGCACCTTGCAAGGTCTTCTGAAAGTGCAGGCTCGTATTTGCTCTGCAAGACTCTTAGGCCTCCTTCTCTGCTTCCCAATTATGTTTCAGGGAAATATTTATTTGTACACAATTACAAGGAAAAAAAAAGAGCATATCAGTATTTGCCTTTCATATCACAGTAGAAAGGTCCTGATAAATTTTTAACACTTCTAATGAAAACAGTAACATTATTTTTAAGGCTCAATATCTACTAAGTTTTCTGCTGATTTCCCCCCAAATCCCAGACTGTCTAACTCACCAGTACTTTTAAAAATATCTGTTTTTTTCCTCACCTGGTTGAAATAACAGTGTAAGAGGCAGGCATTCAGATAGGAAGCTGCTTGCACAAGCTTGAAAAACCTCACAAAATTGTTGCTGTTTAATGCTGCAAAAGCTTGGACTGCAAATCTAACTTCAGGCGAGTTTCTAACCTCTGGATGAAATTGCTGAACTTCTCTGCAGAGACAAAAGACAGGGACAAAACTTTTGCTTCAGTATTGAACAATCACAATTCAACAGCAACCTGTAACAGCATGGAATTGAAAACAGGAGCATTACGATTTGTCTGGATTTAATCCTAAACTCAATTCTTACCAGAGGTAAAGACAGAAAACAAGTGATGTCTTCTTCTCACCTGAGAATATCACCCTTGTTGAGATTCAGCAAGACATTATAACCTCGGAACTCCGCTTCACTCTTGCAGTAAATCCCCTTGTTAGCCAAGTCCTGATACATCTCCTTTAGGCTCTGCAGGCATTTAGTCATGTTCTCATTGTTGATTTTGGCATCAAAGGAGGACATCGGCTCTTCACACAAGTGGTGAGCACAGTGGATGTGAAAGCGAGTGCACTTCTCAATCAGAGACACCATCAGCGGATTGCAGAGGTGCTGCTGGGTTATATCCTAACAGAATAAAAAAAGAATACATTATGTGCATTTTTAAACTAGTTGAAGAGCAGTTACCTGGCACTACCTCTGGAAAAATCCATGTCACTGTGCTTTGAGTCACTCTGCAATTCAAATGTTTCAACAACTATTGCTTTTTGCTTCCTTTTTTTACAGCATGATGGGATGTTTTTGCTTCTTATTACTTAACATCTCCATCCACAGTGCTTACCTTTCTTATTCCACGAGTTCTGTTCCAGACAAAATCATACCATTCTCGGTAGTTTCCTTCTCCTTGATCCATAATATTTGTCACTAAATAGTCCATGGTCATGCTCAGCACCTCAGACGGCCTCAGTTCATGGGGCAAAGGTTCCTCCTGATCTGCTGAAGACCTGCTATATTCCTTGATTGCTGCTGCATGATCCACCTGCAAGAGGTGAGGAAAAGAATCAAGACCCAAGAAGTATGTACAACTTCCCAGCAGTGAAGAGGATTTCATCTCACCCATGCCTTTAACTTCTGTAAGGAGCAGTCTATTGAAATGTTGACTTAGTCTCAAACTCATAACCTTTAAGACAATATATAGCTATAGATAATTACATATAACTGTAATTACAGCTTTAGAACTATAGTTCTAAATAACTGGATAAAAGACAGAGTGAAAAAGCAAATCTTGTTTTCCAATGGGGAATTGAAAGGTAATACTTGAACAGCCTATAGAATTTTTGCACCAGAATTACCCCTGTAATCAGCTAAACAATACTGACAGCTCCAATGAGCATCAGGCATACTGATATCCTGGGAATCTCATACCTTGTCAGTTCCTAGAAGCAATTCAAAGACGCTGAGCTGGTTTCTTGTCTCTCTCATGTAACGCTCCTTTTCAGGACACATATCTGGGCAAGTGCCAACAACAGTTTTTGCTTTGCCAAGATCAGTCCTTTTTATTCGAGCTAAAAAAACCCAACAAAAACAGAAATAATTGAACAAAAACTAAACATCTCTTGGGTTTGGTTTTTTTCCTTCACAATAAGCTATTACTCTGCTGTGCCAAAACAGCCCTGAGCGTGCAAGGCTGTACCCAAACCTTGACATAGTCAGAAATGCATCAGGATGGGGTTCTCTCCACTCTGAGGCCTGTCCAAGTATCGGACATATTGCTAGTTTTGCTGAAAAGACTGAAGCTTTCAAAAGATACCCAATGTTTTGTGTCCTAAGAAACAGCAAATTCAAAATTCTGCATTGAGTGGACAAGAAGTTTGTCAGTATTAAAAATACGATCTTAAATTAGAAATAGGATCAGTTCTGAAACTGCAATAACAGCATGGAAGGTGCTACAACCACCACTATGAAACAAAAGGGCATTTCTTGAAATAATTTTCAGCTGTGTAATAGTTTGAATTTGGAGAAATATGAGAGGCACTGGCACAAGTTGCTCAGAGAAGCTGTAGCAGCCCCACCCCTGGAAGAGTTCAAGGCCAGACGGGATGAGGCTTGGAGCAACCTGGGATAGTAGAAGGTGTCCCTGCCCATCCCAGGGGGGTGAGACTGGATGAGCTTTAGGGCACCTTCCAACTCAAACAATTCTGTGGTTCTATGAAATGCAGTTAAGTCTTTGGGTAACTTTCTTCAAAGAGTCTGTAGAGATCCGGATGTCCCTATGTGCCCTGCTTCACAGAAGATGGATATTTTGCCCTTCCCTTTACACAAGATGTTGCATGTGCAGTAAGTAAAACAGATTTGTGTGTTTTACAAGGAAAAATACAGAAAATAGTACACTAGGAGAGTATTTTATAGACTGTTCCACATTAAACTCTCTTTTAAGCCATTTCCATAATATCACAACAGCTTTGCCACAAAACCCAAACCCTTACTCCTTTCTAGCAGAGAAGCAGATGTCTACTCATTAGCTTATGTTAATTACCTTGTCGCATGATTTTGTCCCTCTGGTCCAAGAGCCTGTATCTCTCTTCAGATGTCTCAGCCACCAATCCCACCAGGTTACTGAGAGACAACAGCGAAGCTCCCAAGCCCTCTGAGCTCTGCCCTTCAAAACTGGAATCAAACAGCTCTGCTTCAAACTGCAGTGCCTTTCGAAGTCCAGGCTTCTTTGCTGGAGAACTAAAAGCAAAAGACTTTTTTTATCAATAATAATACCTTAGTGCATGCCCTGATCTTCATCAATTCACTCTTGTTTAGGACGTCAGCATCTGTTTAGAAGAGTATTTTGTTCACAGGGAAATGTGAATACATGGATGTGCTGAGCTAACATCAACACCGGGAGTTAATCTGGTTAAACCCTCAGCACTGTCCTGACAATACTGCCAAGAGTACTGGCATTGTGGAGAAAGTCCTAACAGAAAAGGTATTACTGAAAGTGTCATAGAGGGGGCAGAAATGGATGGTTCTAGTAGCATTTTGCATCACTGTGGCACAGCAGCTTGTATTTTAAGCTAGGAACTGGCTTGTTGGTATGGAGACAAACCCAATGTGCTTCCTATAGCAACAGAGATTATTTAAAGATTTTACAGGGCCAAGTAAAAATATGCTTTTTAATTCAAGTCCTTCCCATCATATTACTAATCTTATATTGTTACGTGTATCAAAGGACTTTTGGCAGACCAGACACATCGAGGTATGGCAAAGATGACAACCTTGCCACTTCTGTGACTACCACAAACCAGGAAGACTCTTCATTTGAAGTGAGACAATGATCCAAACTGCTCCAAAAAAAGACATCCCACAGAACCCTAACTGCCTCCTAAGGAAACTGCTTGCTTGAGAAGCTCATTGAATCATGACCACAAACAGTGTCATTATGCTCAGTCCTAGCTGGGCTCTGGACTGTTTGTTCACTTCCCTCATGCCTCATATCAAGACACTTTTATGAACAAAATTGAGAGACCAAAGTCAATGACCCTAATGAGCCATTAGAAGTATCCTTCTGACAAAGTGTGACAGCTGAGTGCTTCTAATTCAGACAAACCAAAAAAGAGGGGAAGCAGCATCCCTGAAGGGAACGTGAGTATCTGGCACACAGTGATCATCATTTTTCTCCAAGCTCCCCCTCTCCTGTCAGGTGGATTCCCAGAGGAGAGGACATACCTTCTCCCAGGCATGACACTGCTGGCAGAAGATCTTATTAAAGGTTTTCTAAGAGGGGAATGCTGATAGCTTTGCTCTTCACCGCTTTGCCCTCCTTCATCTTCACCTGCTTTCTTCTCCTTTGATGAAAATTCTCTTTTTGCTGGACCTGAAATGACACGTAAATATGAAACCAGGTATCTGCCAAGCAGCTTAAGCAACAGCTCTTTCTTGACACCATGGAGGTGGTGATGAAAACTAAGACTCCCAGTTTTGTACAGGCATGCAAAACTTCTACAACTTGCACTAAGGAGATGTACCAAGTTTCCACCAATTGCTATCAAAGTCATTGCTCTATAAAGAACAAGGATTTTTCAAGACAGTATCACTTCGCAATAGCTCTAATTATCAGTAAATGGAGTCTGACCCTCAACTGAATCACAGTTCTCTCAGGTTTGTGATATAATCCACAAGTCCTAACTCCCTATGGGATATGAAATGCATTTCACCTGCATAAATCGCTCCTACTGAAAGTATTTATTTCACATACCCAAGCTTAGACTCAGGTCAGCATGAGTTAACACTTAAGGAAGGGAGAATTTCTTCTTCCAGAGACAATTTTTCCACCAGCTGGATTTCTTAAACCCTCCCAGAACAGTTATTTCAGAATGCTGCCACACGTGCTGCCACAGACATAACACCATGATAAAATGACTCTGCCAAAGAGGCAGACCTAGAGCTGCTGCTTGAGGTGTTAATTCTCAGGGAGACAACTAGGCATCTGTTTGTTTTTTTGAATGCAAGGCTGTGGTTGGTCAAAGCTGAGGTGAACCATCCATCTGCTGGCAGCTGAAGCGCACCCCAGGCTAGGATCTCACAGGCACACACTCTGCACTCATGAAACTAAAGAAAGGCAAGCACTTGACGTTGTAAGTATTCCTCTGGGGACTGAACAATCTCCTCTTGCCCTCATCCCAAGCAGGGTCTGGAATCCAGGTTTCCCACTTCTAACTCTGTAGGTTGTTCTCTTGTTTGGTTTAAATGGTGTCTAACTATTGACGCACAAAACAGCAACCTCAGCAGACACTGCAGAGATTCTGAGGTCACTTTTCTTAGGCTGGTTCTCAGAACCTTTTTCTGAACGCTGGAAGTCCACATCCCAGTCCATGATCTGAGGCAGGCAGCAAAGCCATTTCAGAGTGGGTTTTCTTACATCCCCAAAGAACACCCTACTTCTGGACAGAAGCACAAAGCTGAACATTACCATGTTGCTGCTGTGTGACTGCATTAAGGATTCAACCATGGTATCTCCTACTAGGAGATAATTTAGGTATCATCCTCAGCACATCAGGGGAAAAAACAGAGCAGCTGGCACATTATTTAGACATCATCCAGTAGTCTGAAAATACAGACTTACTTGTTTTCTTCTTTTGCCAAAATGTAACTATGTCTTTGTGCAACTCTTTTGCTTTTTTTCTGGCAAGAACTGCAGAGGCCTGAAAGAAAACAAAAGCAGAGCATGGAAACCTATTTGCATCATAACATCAAAATGCACAGCGCAGTTTTTGTCACAGAAACGTTTACTGATTCCCCGAAAAATTCTGGATGCTGTATTTTAAACCTCAGTTAAGGCCCACAGGATCAGCTGAACTGGTCTCCACAAAAAAAAAAAAAATAAATGCTGCTTTTCTACAAACGAGAGTGTAGCTTTCATCAGTGCTGGACCCACTCCAAGCACTCAGATTTAAGTCTTTCTTCATAGAATCAGAGACTGGTTTGGGTTGGAAGGGACCTGAAAGACCATCCAGCTACAACCCACTGCCTTGAGCAGGGACACCTTCCACTACACTAGGTAACTCCAGGCCCCATCCAACCTGGCCACAGACACTTCCAAGGATGGGGCAGCCACAGCTTCTCAGGGCAACCTGTGCCAAGGCCTTATCAACTTCAAATAATTTCTTCCTAACATCTAACTCTTCTTTTAGTTTACACTGTTTCCCCTTATCCTGTCCCTGTAAAAAGTTGCTTTCCCTCTTTATTGCAGGCCCCTTTAGACACTGGAAGGGGCTCTAAGGTATCCCTGGAGACTTCTCCAGGCTGAACACTCCCAAAAATTATGCCACTTTTGATACTCACATGATCAAAAAAGTGGAGCACAGCCATTTTTTTATTACGCCTGGTCATGACCCGACGAACTTTTACGAACTGGCCAAAATGTTTTTCCAGCACAGTCCTGTCGTTGAGGTAGTCAGGGATGTTCTTGCACTGCACGGCCGTCAGCTCCGCGGCTGGCAGGCCCCCCAGCCCCTCCGTGCTCTCGCTGCCGCGACTCCGGCGAGCAGGGGCGGCGGGGGTCGCATCTGTGACGAGAAGGAACACGACAGTGGTCAGCAAGCGGGGCAACACCCGGGCGGCCGGGCTGCCCCGCAAAACTCCCGCTCACCTTCTCGGGTGGGCTCCCGGGCCTCGGCCGGCGGCGGCTCCTCGGCGGGTCCCCGCTCGGCCTCGGGGCCATCCCCGCGCTCCCGCTGCTCGCGGGCCTGGCTGCGCAGCATATCCTCCAGCGTGCGGCCGAACAGGATCCCGCCCCGGGGCCGGCTCAGCATCACCGCCCGCTTCTCCGGCGGCGCCGCCGCCCGTCCGCCCGCCGCCGCCCGCCGCGGCGAGCGCTCTCTCTCCTCCTTCCGCTTCAGCCCCTTGGACGGCGGCTCCCCCGGATCTTCCAGCAGCGCCCTCGGGGCTCTCTCTTCCGGCCGCCCCAAAGCAGAAGTGGGACGCGAGAACGAGAAAGGCTCCCGTGCCACCGCCGCCTCGGGGCCCGTCTCAGACGCAAAGCCGAAGGGCGACGAGAAAGCAAAAACGGCGGGAGCAGCCGGGCCCTTCTCCGCCTCGCCGCCGGACACCGGCTTGAAGGCGGCGGCGCTCTCGGGCGCCTTGAAGCGGAACTCGGGCGCGTTGAAGGCACTGCCGCCGCCACCCGATGCTTCGCTGGAGGTCGGGAAGCCGCTTAGGCTGGTGGGCGGCCTGAAGCTGAATCCCGCGTTCCCCGCCGGGACCGGCGCCTGGCCCAGCGCGGAGGGCGGCGCGAAGGTGGCGGCGGGCGCAAAGGGGAGGCCGGCGGGGCCGCCACCCTGGCCGAACACGGCGGGCTGCCCGAAGCGCAGCGGCGGGAAGGAGGGCGGGCCGCGGAACGGGCCCCGCGCCGACATCGCTGCGGCGGCAACCGCGGACCGCCGGGCGAAGGGGGATCCGCATGCGCGGTCGGTAGAGGCCCCGGCCATGGGGCGGAGTCCAGCGGGAAAGTGGGCGGGGTCACGGCGGCAGCAGGACTGTGGGAGCGGGGAGATGGGTGGGAGCAGGGTTTGTGGGCGTGACCATGGGGGTGGTGACCGTGAGCGGGGTTTTAGCCCGGTGGGCGGGCATATTAACGATGGACACAAGAGTGGCCAGGGTCTCGTTGCCGGAGCCTGGGCGCGGTGGGCGCGGCCTCAGGGGCGGGATCTCATCGGGGTAGGCGGGGTCCCCATCGGGGTAGGCGGGGTCCCCATCGGGGTAGGCGGGGTCCCCATCGGGGTAGGCGGGGTCCCCATCGGGGTAGGCGGGGACTCCCCCGGGCAGTGGCGGTTCCGCCATGAGCGTGGCGCTGCGGAATGCGCAGTCCGCTGTGCCCGTGCGTCGGGCCCCTCTCCGCCGCGCTGTGTGCGTCCTGCGCGCCGCCCTGGGCGCCTCCCGCTTCGACGTGGGGCTGGTCTGCGCCGGCAACGCGTTGATGCAGCGTCTGAACGGCGCCTACCGGCACTGCCCGGAGCCCACCGACGTCCTCTCTTTCCCGTTCTACGAAGTGGCGGCGGGGGAGCTGCCGCGGCCGCGCTGCCGCGACGAGTACAACCTGGGGGACATCTTCCTGGGAGTGGAATACATCCACCAGCAGTGCCGCGAAACCGGGGAGGATTTTGACGATGTCCTGACGGTGAGCCCCTCCCGGGCGTGGTGGGCGGCGGGGCGGGCACGGGGCTCGGTCGGTAACACGCGCGTTGTGCTCCCATCCCCCGTGCAGGTGACGGCAGCCCACGGATTGTGCCACTTGCTCGGCTACCGCCACGACACGAAACCCAACTGGGAGCAGGTACGGGATGTGCTGGGGCTGGGCAGGGTGTGTGGGGCCTGGCATGGAGTGGACTGGAGACCCCGGTGATAGGAACTGGAGCTCGCCCACTGCTGACCGCCGCTGCTCCCGCAGATGTACCAGAAGGAAGCGCAAATCCTGGAGGAGCTGAACCGCCTCACAGGCTCCCGCCTGCGGCCCCTCACTGCTAGCCTCTTCTGAGAGACCGAGAAGTGCCGGGGCTCCGCCGGCGCCGCCCCGGATGTGGCGTGGGGATGGCGGCGCAGAGGCCCGGTGGCCGCTGCCCGCCGTCGCTGCTGCTCCTGGGCCTGGCCGCGCTCGCCCTCCCGCCGCCGCCCGCCGCCGCCTCCGAGCCGCCGCCCGCCGCCTTCCGCGCCGGCCACGCCGCCGCCTCCTCGCTACCAGCCGCCGCCGCCGCCCCTCGCACCAGGTGAGCCCGGCCCCGGGCCGCTCCTGCCCGCCGGGATCGCCCCGCGCCGCGCGGTGTCCCCTTGCACAGGCGACCCATGGTGTCTCGGCTATCCGCTGGTAAAGGGTCTCCTCTGCCTGCTGGCGCTTTTCCGGGTCAATTTTGGAAGGTGTCATCGCGGCTGTCCGAGGGCTTTTGTCCGTAGAGTATCCCGAGTTGGAAGGGATCCCACAGGGATCATCCAGCTCCCAGCTGCATTCTTTTCCTCTACTTCTCCAGAGCATTTCCTCCTGCCTTTGTGTCCAGCTTACAAGAGTTAGCCTGAGTGACATGCCCACAATTTCGCCGTTTTCACCACACACCCCATGTTACCCTCAGGATGAGCGAGACTCTTCACTCCTGGACCCTCTGCAAGAAAGGCTCCTGGCATGCACCCCCTCGCCAGGAGACCTTAGTGACCCCTGCAGCAAACACTGCTCTGACTTCCCCTGCTTCTTCCCCTTCCGAGTGCCACAAACTCAAAACGAGGAACAGCTTCCTTACCAACAGTTTCATCGTAAAATTGTAGGGTAGAAACTGAAAAATGTATAATAGCCTCAATTTGCTCCCATGCCTTGGGAAGGCTGACCTGAAACAGAGACTGGACAGAGCTAGTGAATAAAGTAAATATTAATTCAGAGGCCTGTACGATACACGTTGGGCAGGACAGGGCCTGACCAGGGCTAGTCCCAAAGTGGACTAAGAATGGTCACAAAATGGCTGACCTGTCACGAGGTTTTACATTTTTGTAAGTTTTGGTGCATTTGCATATTGGGGTTTAATTGTCCAATTACAGCTTTAGGTTGTGAGGTTCCATCCTTCTTGTTCCTCCCTTCTCTCCGTTGTTGTTTATGCTTTTGGGCCTCCAACTTGTTCTTGGTCTTCAGCAGGAAAAAGATTTGTTTTGTCTACGTACTCTATGAAGAGAGCTTACTAGCACTTAATATAAGGCTCAGAACTACATCCCTAGGGAACACAAAATCCGAAAAACCTGAAAGCTAAAACTTAATCCATCACCAGCAATAATGGTATTCCTTTGTTCTCCCTAGATACCTTTTGTACGATGTAAACCCCCCTGAAGGGTTCAACCTTCGCAGAGATGTCTATGTTCGCATTGCCTCCCTTCTAAACACCCTGCGGAAAAGTGAAAACTGGGTGTTGGTTCTGCCTCCCTGGGGACGTCTTTATCACTGGCAGAGCCCTGACATCCTCCAGGTTCGGATTCCTTGGTCCGAGTTCTTTGATGTCCCAAGCCTCAACAGGAACATCCCTGTCATTGAATATGAGCAGTTCCTTGCAGGTAGGGTATAGGATCATGCAAACTATGATTTACTAAATATTTGATGTGATCTCTTTATAAATTTGTCTTTATAGGGACTTTTATCCTTTCATGTAGAAAAAAAAAATCTTTGAGGTGGCAAGAGGAGGGATGGGAGGGAGTTTTGCTGAGCTACACAATCATTAAGATTGAATAACCCAATTACTTGGCTGCTTGTTTGATGTAGCACTGCTGTCCCATCAAGTGCTGGGACCCCCAAAGACAGACAATTAATGCCCGTGGTTAAATTCACCTGTGGCATTTCTGTTTGATTTTGACCATAATGACAAGACCATAGGGAGAGAGGCAGCTTGTTGAAATACAGCTATCTTTTTCTGGATGTGGTTGGACAGTAAAAGTTTTAAAGTGTGTTTTTCCCTGAACTTACTTTTTCATCTTTGATACTGCACATACTTGAAATATCTCTTACTTTTTGTGTCTTAAGAGAAAGGCTTTCCATAAGCCTAAAGTTGGTTTCTTTAGGATTTAATGCCAGGGTGAGCTAATCACCAAATGTTCAAATCTGCAGCAGTGTCACAGGCTTGTTCAGTAAGGGGAAATAAAGGTCGCCAAATGTCACACCTCTGCAAAGAGCTCTGAAGGGAGGAGCTCCTTTCCAGGAAAATGCATGTAGATACCCTGAAATTTAGGGGAAGAAGGGGCTTGTACATGGCATTTTTCTTGGAGGTACTCCTCTTGTGGCAGCTGCTTACAGCACTGAAAACCTGTGTGCTTCCTGGTGTGTTTTACCCAGCTGACAGTAATTCCGTTGTGTTTGGCACATAAAATCACAGAGCTGGGTGGGATAGCAGGTAGTCACATTGCCTGATCCTTTTAGCTTCTATGGCTTGCACAGAATTTCCTCTCCTTTTTTATAGGGAAAATAGGAATGAGAGAGTAGTATAATATTAGTGTTTCTAGCAAATTTTTAACTGCAACTGATTCTTGTTCTTACCTTTACAGTGTGAGCTTTTATGCTTACAAATCCTTTGCTTTGCCTTCTGCTCAGAGTCAGGTGGGCCCTTTATTGAACAGATTTATGTGCTACAAGGCTACGCAGAAGGATGGAAAGAGGGAACGTGGGAAGAAAAAATAAATGAAAGGCCATGCATTGACCAGCTGATGTACTCCAAAGACAAACATGGCTACTACAGGTAACATTGAGCAGTCAGTCTGGTCTTTTCAGTTGTATTCAGAGAGATATTTGCCTGCTGTGAATATCTGGGTGCCTGGAGTTCACTTTGTTTCTAAAAGGCCAATCAATAATAAAATGTTATATTGCTATGAGAAGATCTAATTCGGTAAAGTTGTTGCTCCCCAGAAAAGCAGCGTAAAGGATGTGGTTGGTTTATTTATATAATATGTAATTTTTTAGGGTGTTTTGTTCTATATATTACATTAATTTAAAATACAAGCCTGGAACCAATCCTTTGTGTTCACTTTTAGGGGCTGGTTTTGGGGTTATGAGGAAACACGAGGTCTGAACGCCTCTTGCTTGTCTGTCCAAGGTTCTGCCTCTATTGTGGCTCCCATCCTTCTGAAGAACACTTCAGCACAGTGAGTTGCCTTGTATAACTATGTATTGTTGTATTATTGTTGTACAACCACATTGCTGGGTGGGAAGAGCAGGGGGAATTTAAAGTCGGTATCCCACTGCTGAGATACTTAGTTACTGAATTATTGTACACTGTTAAAATCATTACAGAGGAGATTTACACTGTAAGAAGCATTTAACTATAAGTTAAGTTAAAGATTGTGATGCTAAAACTTAAGAGCAAATAGCCTTGAGCTCCTTTATATTCCCTCTCAGGCAACTTCTGTGACTCCCACCTCGATGGTGTCATCAAATATCCCCATGATCATGCAGCAGAAGAGATGCTGAACCATCAGCTGTTCCATATTCCACCCCACACCATGTGTACTTTTACGTCTCTGGCATATTCTCCCTCAGTACTCTCCTCTACAGTGGGAAGAGTCCTGGCTCCCTTAGTTGTTCCCCATGTGAAAGCCATTCCATGTCTTTGGTTGTCACCACTGCCGATCTCCGAACCTTTGCATTTCAGCAGGAACCTCTACACTGAGTGTGGCAAAACCTGTTACACTGCAGTACAAATTACATGCTCTGTCAAGTGCTCTCTTCTTTTTCTGCTAATTCTTGAGATGCAAGTTCCTTATTTTGACCTGAGTGTTGCCTTGATGTTTTTGCATCAAACTGTCCAGTTCCTGACCATCAAGACCTTTAGCTATTAGATTAAGCCAGGTTGGCTTTTTTTTTTTTTTCTAATTACACTCACTCCTATGTTAGATTTCATCTGCTGCTTCATTGGCCAGTGATGAGACTTCTCTAATTTTTCATAGTTGGCCTTAGCTGCTCTGAGGAATTAAAAATAATTGTTAGCCTGTGTCACCTGATTTCATGCCCTTCTGTAGGTTGTTTAGGAATATGGTGAAGAGACCTTCCACTTGTGACCACCCTCTGCAATGAGAACCATACATTTATCCCTGTCTATAAACTTTGGTTTGGTTTGGTTTTTTTGGGTGTTTTTTTTTTGTTTTTGTTTTGTTTTGTTTTGTTTTGTTTTTTAATCTGTGCAAGAACCTTTCTGTGCCAAGTTTTCTTAAGAGCCTTTAATGAAGGCTGTCAGGAAATCTTGTTAGGCAATGTCAGTGACATGTCCCTTATATTCATGTGTGCCAGTGTCCTCAAACTACACTGATTGTTCAGAGCTCTGATCTCCCATATTGCCCTGCTGGCTGGACAGCCAGTTGTGTGGTCCTAGGATTGGATTTTTGCCCCTCAAGTGTGGTCACTTCGAGGAAACTTCCCAATGCATTTGGATTAGTAACCTCATTCACCTCCAGTCTACCTGTTTGATGCAGTACTGCTTCTTCACCAGCAGTCTAGTCTGTTTCCCAGGTGATTTAGAGCCTTCCATGCAGGTGTCCAGCTGATTATCAACAGTGATAATCCAAAGTTGATTGGTTATTTTCTTCCTCTCTTTTTAGTAGAAGGAGATGCAGATAATGACCTTGATCCCTTTTAGCAGAGGCATTTCTCTGTGTGTTTGCTTATCATCAGTGTACTTGAAAACTAAATCTACATATCTTAAGCTCTGGGATACTTGAAACTCTCAAAATCTCTTCTGCTTCTTAGAATTTGGATAGTGCAGTTATGCTTCCAGTACACAATCCTGAACTGTGTTTATTTATGAGAATCACAAGCTGCTGTCTACTATCACACATTTTGGTAGTGTCTTTGTGCTCTTTGATCTGTTGTTTTACTGTAGGACATTTTATTCTACATGTGGAAAACACCTTCTCTGGGTTTGTTTTCATGATCTTCTGTGTCCACCCAGAGGCTGAGCATTATCACACAGGTCACTTTACACCACTCTCCCTGTTGGAAATCTTATTTCTCCTATATAAACTATTGCAAGGACTATGAGGGGTGGTTATTGCTTGTTAGTGCTTAACTTTCAGAGTCAGGGTACTATTTATTAAGGAAGAGAGCAGGCACATGGAGTGGCATGGTTCCCTTCTCTCCCCAGCAGACTGTGGGTCCTAATTTGCCTTGCGGAGAACTAGAATTTGCCTCATAGGAGCCCAATTCTCATTCCCCATGCTCCCTTTGCAAACAGGTCATAGTCTGTGCTTTATCCTAGCAAATGTGTGAAGAAACATAATAATGTAAATTCTATTCCTAAGGGAACTGCACTCAGTTTTACAATTTTCAATAGGTCAGTGATGTTAGACAGAGCTGAAAACCTTCTTCATGACCACTACGGAGGGAAAAATTATTGGAATGTGAGTATTTTACAGATAGCTTCTCTAGACTTTTTACTTGGCTCTGCTAAAAAATTCATATCCAATGTGTGCTTCAGTTTTGCATTGGGTTTCTTGTCTTGAAAGTCGCTTGTGTCTTCTGTTTCAGCAATGTGTGCTAACATGATTTTCAGGCTGCTGTGGATTATGCTGCAGGGCATGATGATTTAAAGGTCCTCCTCTGTACAACTCATCTACAATCAGAAGGGAGCAGTCCCTTATGTAGTCAACCTAAAGATTAGTTTTTTTCCAAAGAATTCTGTAATATGCTCATTATTGTCCCAAATTCCCTCCCATTGGCTTCAAATGCAAAATTCCCATGGCTTTCAAGGCAAAGGTCTGTGATAAAATAATTCCTGTCATAAAAGTTTTAAGAAAATGTTAAGGTTCAGATACAGGAAAATGGAACATGATATGGAGTGCTTGATATAATTAAAACTCCTAAGAGAAACTGACTCTCATGGTATTACAAAACAAATTACACAGACCTCAGTCTTGTAAGCATCTGGCTATTCACTTGAGATATGGCATGTTTTCAAAAGTGGACAAAACAGTAGTTTGCTAGCCATGAATTGTTCATTGAGAGTGACCTCTCAAAGAAGGAAATGTAACTCAGGTACCATATTCCATAACACACATTTCTTCACAGTGGCACTTTCAACATTGCTCCAGTGGTTTTGCCTGATGTTCAAACAGAAATTTACTCACTGCAGCTTGGGCCAAGGGCCTCTTCTCTTTTTTCCATGCTCCTCTGAGAAGCTTCTCTCCCTTCTCTGTTTCTTTGCAGACAAAAAAGGGAGAAATTGAGATTTCCTTCATTCTTTTGTCTGTTAATACGAAGGCCACTTGTGGCTGTGTGCAGTGGTAACTGCATCACAGAATCTTAGAGGTTATTATTCACTGGTTAAGGAAATAATTCCTTTTTCGTCACTTTTCTGCTGAATTTCATAGATGTGTCTGTGGCTAGATGCCTAATATTTTTAAAGCAGGTTTTATTCTTACAGGTGTTTTGCACACTAAACTGTTTGCCCAGCTTTTGTTTTCAGAAGTGTTATATTGCTAGAGTGTTTAATTTGGTATGTTATGTGTTCCTATGTAAATAACTGCAGTGTACTCCCTATACCTGTGTGTTGCAGGGGCAGGTGAGTATGCTAGTTATAAATGTGGTGATAATTAGAAATAAGCTATTAAAGCTTGGATAAAAGGTTAGAAATCATTGCTTAGAGTACTGCATAGCGGCACCAGAAGTAACTGCATCCTGGAGGTGTGTGTGAAACTGTCTCCACCTATGCATTTTTAGCTCTCCTTTTTCTGACTTGGTGTCTGCTCTTATTCTGACAGACCCGTCGGAGCATGGTGTTCGCTAAACACCTCCGTGTGGTGGGAGATGAGTTTAGGAAGAAATACCTTCAATCCACTGATGAGGCAGACAGGACTCAGTACAAGGAGGACTGGACACAGATGAAGGTAAACTTCTTAGCAGTCTGTTCCCCATAAAAAACATTTAATTTGTGTACTCCTGGCTGTGTGCTGTAGGGCATGTTGGTAGGTACACATGAGTGACACACTTCTGCTCACATCGAGGTGGACATGCATGTTCCTTGTGCATCTTCTCCTTGTGTGACACAAGCTAACAGTCTGGCAAGGTGTGCCTGACTGGTTCTGAGGGCCAGACCTTAGCTACCCTCATTTCAGCAAAGGAAAGCTGAATTTCTTCCTGTTTTCAGCACCACATGTTGGTGTAAAGTTCAGCTGCCACCTGTCAAATGAAGATTTATTTGGTCAAGGAGAGGATTTTCTGCTTACAAAGATTTGGCACTCCAGTTTCTCTTGTATGATGGAGGCCACCCAAGATCTAAATGTTGCAGCTAGTGCCCTAAGCTACTTCCATTCCATACTTTAAAATTTCTTTCTGAAACTAGAGTGATTCTGTACCTTATTCAGAGATTATGCATTCTGGCTTTTCAGTGTGAACAGTGATGCTCTCAAGCTTTAAAGTTTTGATCTTTCTCTCGTAGGTTAAGACGGGCACAGCTCTAGGTGGCCCATATCTTGGGGTTCATCTCAGAAGGAGAGACTTCATTTGGGGTCACAGAGAAGACGTGCCTTCCCTGCAAGGAGCAGTAAAGAAAATCCACAGCATCTTGGAGACGCTTAAACTTGAAAAAGTTTTTGTAGCCACTGATGCTGTTGAGGAAGGTAGGCAGATCACAGTCATTTCAGGATTGGTAACTTTTGACGATGTGCAGCATTTACCATTGGCTCCCCTCCTCGCCTGCAATGCTGTGAAATTTGACAACTGTATTGTAAAATTTGTTGGTAGATTTTGATGTCACTTGCTCTGTAACTGTTCACCCAGGGTTCTCTTAAACACATTCTGTGACAGCAGCAAGTGGGTCTTCATAATGTAGAGATAAATTTGTATTCATCCTTTTTTAAGAGATTGAACTGCTCAAGAAACTGCTGCCTGAGATGGTGAGGTTTGAACCCTCTCTGGAAGAGCTGGAACTCTATAAGGATGGAGGTTTGGCTGTGATTGACCAGTGGATTTGTGCACATGCAAGGTAGGAAACCTGACTTTCACTTCAGTCAAAGCTTAATGTCACTGTCACAAAACTGAATATAGTTTTTGCTTATGGTTGTTTACAAGTTATATAAGACATTTTATAATCAATTATATAATCGAGATGTATATAGTAGCTGTATTATGGTTATATTGTGTGTAGATATATGATAACTTCATTATCATATCATTCCACTGAACAGTGAAGTTCATTGGACTGAAATCTAATTATTTGCATTTTAAAAACTTGCCCTTGCTCACAAACCCTCTTTGATTTTTTTTTTTCAAGGTATTTTATAGGCACCTCAGTTTCAACATTTTCCTTCCGAATCCATGAGGAAAGGGAGATCTTGGGATTTGATCCAAAAACAACTTACAACCGATTTTGTGGTGAAACAGAGAAAAACTGTGAGCAGCCAACTCACTGGAAAATTGTATATTAAATACAGAGAAACACCAAGGTTTCGATACTGTTAAGAGTTCAAAATAATAAGGAAAACTCATGGGGAATTACCTCCCTTGGAACAAACTATGACCCAGTCTTGTACTCTCTTAGCTTCTGCTCCCTTTCCAGCATGGGTGTGACATAGGGTTGGCTGTACTGATCAGTGTCTCTGCACCTTACAACATTTCTGCATAGCTGCTGGACTTGAGTCCCCAGTATGTCCTGCTCTGGCTCCCTTCCTTGAGTCATCGCACGTGCACGAAGTGGGTTGCTACAGACCAGAGGCCTCTTGGCTGCAGAGCAGCACCCAGGATGCAGCTATTCAAGCCAGCCTCACCTGCTGGAGCATTTCTTAACTGTCCATGATTCTCTGTGGGACATTTTTTTAAGTGCAGGGCTAGGGGGCATGGCCATGTCACCCATGGAGGAACCAAGCTGCTACCACAATAAAAGTGGGGGTGCTGCTCCCACTTCAAGGGAAGAGCCTGCAAGGCCCATCCCTTGGGGATTCATGTTTCATGTGAAGGCACATTGCCTAGTAGAGAAAGATTTCGGTACATGATGGAGACAAGGCCAAGATTACATTTTCTCAAGGCAGCTCCCTCCTCTGCCTGCCACAGCACTGGTCAGGGCTGGGAGAGGAGGGTGGATGTGTTTAGCACTGCTGCTGGAAGGGAGGCAGCACTGGTGGCCCTCTCAGGAGGGTTCTGGTTGCTTCAGGGCCTTACTTTTCCACTAGTTTCTATCCAGACACGTACAAGGCAGCAGCATTACCACAACCCTCAGGAGTACATCAGCCTTTCCCCAGAGTGAAGGTGGTTAAACCTTTCAGCCACTTTCCAAAACTCAGCACTACTGCAGATCTACAGGAGAACAACAGTTTATCTGCAGGGGGCTTCTGAAGCATGTTTCTGTAAGAAATAAAATACAAGTTTCTAAACTCAGTTTATACTGAGTTTATACTGAGTTTCTAAACTCAGTTAAGTGTTGTTATTGTAAAGTGCCTTCTCTTGGTTGAATACTGGTTATCTGGTACCTATTGAAAGGTCTTCCTTGTTAAATACCGTTTACCCCATACTTACTGTTCTTGTAATTGCAAATGCCTGTCCTAAATGCTTTCCCTGTTAAATGCTACTTACCTCAGAACCCCTTTCTTTGGAACTGTAATTTTCCCCTTGGAGCATCCACCCCTGCCCTGCTGCTCCCCTGCCCTCCTGCTCACTGCGTAGCACCCGATGACAGCACCCGACATGCAAATAAAGAAGACTCCCAAGGACCTTAGCCTCCACAAGAAGTGAAATAAAGCCCCTGAAAACAACGAGCCAACACAAAACCAAGGACTAAGAATAACCACTCTGGGTCAGCAAAACCATAGAGAACCTCACACCGATCAGAGCTGGGTTCCACCTCATCACTATATCTTAAATAGCACTCAACTGGACAGACCTAGACTACAAGCCCAACAGTGTCTTCCCAGGGTTTTCCCAGGGTCTCTCACAAAGAAGGAAGGCCCAGCTCTGACTTGTGGCAAAGCTGAATCCCTCCTCCCCTGAGTTGTTCATTGGGAGCAGCTGTGGTGTACACGACCCCATGAGCACTCACCTAGAGTTGATCTTAATAAAGGCCTTAAAAGGAGCTGATCTCCTTGCCCTTCTTTTCACTGCCATTATGTGTCCGGAGAAATCCAAGTGCTTATTTTACATCTCCACAAGTGTGGCCAAAGCCACACATACAGAGCAATAACAAATTCTAACCATGTGCCAATAGGAACAAACATTGAATAACATTGTTTCTTAGACAGCTCTTGAGGATGAAATCAAATCCAAAGAAAAAAATTTAAAAATCAAGATGTTGGTGCACACTCATACTGAAAGGTTTCTGCTGTTGAGCTCCAAAGGTGTTTTTCCTCCTTCCTTTGTATGAGGTCTCTTTAATTTCATTTTGTTTGCATCTTTGTCATCTATTTTTAGCTAAATAATCTTGATAGTGTCAGTCATACAGTGCCCAGGTTTCATCTCGTAGGTCAGCCCTGCTGCTCAGGCCTCAGCACATCAGGAGTAAAGTGCAGCTCCTGGTGCCAGTGTTCCCAATCACAGCAAAGTTTCAAGTGAGCGTTTAAAGTGTCCCCTTGCTGCTGGCAGGTGTCCTGTGGTGCCCCATCAGCACTATAGAGTCCCTTCAGCTGGGGTATTGTGCTGCTGGACTGGGCTTTCCAGTGAGATCCAGGTACAAAGAGAATTTGTGAAATAGCCTCCAAAATGTTCTAGGATCATAGCTCTAAAATGGCTCCAAATGGCAACAGCTCTTGTATTTTGGATCTGCAGAGACACAGCATATACAAAGCTTTCGGGTGATTGGGCAGGTAGCTGCACTATTGCGGTGGTGAAACCTGCTGCTTTCTTATTACCCAAAGAGTTTGGGGCAATTTTAGGAATCCCGTTGTTTGATAATTTGAGAAAAGATCCAAGTCGACAGAAAAGAGAAACCATTCAGATGGGAGGAGACCGAAAATGGAGGGGTAAGGTCTGGACACCTGAAGAAATAATTGAACATATGGACCACTTGGGCTCAGGATGAATCCTGGGGTTATCAGACTCCAATCTACATGTTAAACCGAATAATTTGGGTACAAGCAGCGTTAGAAATAGTATCTAACAAAACCACCCTTGCCCTTGATCATATTAGCAATCAGTTGACCCAAACTCGATCAGTAATCTATCAAATTAGGCTAGCTGTTGATTTTTTGCTAGCCAATGAAGGGGGAATTTTAACACCTCTGAATGTTGCCTAGAAATTATTAATAAGAATGAAGTGATGAAAAACATTTCTAAAGAAATTAGAAAAAGAACTTATGTAGGCACCCAACAATGTACTCCCTCGGTGGGTACAAGCTGGTAGGATGAGTTTTGGTCATGGAAAGGGAAGTGGTGGAAAAAAGTGGCTTTCATGACATGACACATTTCATTTTGTGCAGTTATAGTGTTAATTTTTCTACCATGTCTACTTCCCTGTCTATGTTGATCAATTGCCTCTACCATACAAACAGGCCTCATGACTCCTGGAGAGTTAAAACCTTCCAAAGAATAGATAAAGTAATGGCATTAAAAGATTCTGAGCACCCTAGACAAGAGAGTGCGAAAAAAATTTACATCAAGTTCCAGAAGTTAAAAAAGACTTACGCTCATGACCCCGAAATAGCAGATTGATGCAGGTCTAGGACCCAATCAAAGAATTAAGAGGGGGAATTGAGATGAATGAGTCTGACCAGAGCAATGATTGTAATTGTTATTGAAAAGTTGTCAGTTCAGTGTTCCTTGTTAAGTAATAACCCCTTGTTCTGTTTCCCTTTCCTCCAGATTATCGTCGAGCCCTGCTGCTCCACAAAATGGCAACAGGAAGTGTATGCAAATTAACCATTCAGTTAACACCATTCCAAAAGATGATAAGCCAACACACAAACGGAAGACTGAAAAGGACATATCATGGTCAGGAAAGAGTAGTATCTTCCCCCACTTCATCCTTGTAGACCCAACATTGTCACCATAACTAAAAGGACACTAGCGTAGAGTGACCCCCCTGGAGCTCCAAGCCAACTGGGACTCCTAGTGCTCCCATGAGGGTGGAAGTCCCAGCTCAGCCTGCATTCCACACCAGCGGACAAAGCTGCACACCTCCTCATCCATGTCGCCCCTGGGAGTGGCGGCAGCATGGGCGTGACTTCTCAGGCCCATGTCCTAAGCTTATTCCAATAAAGGCGTTAAAAGGAGCAAATCTCCTGCCCTATTTATTTCATCAGGGACATGTGGTGGATCGGTGGCCAGCACCTTCCATTAGATCCCGTTGGTCAGTGCTCCCTCCTGGCCATTGCAAAAGTGGGCTGGGATGGCCCTGGCAGGGGGCTCTCCATGGGTCCCCACAGCTCCAGGATCTGACTGTGCCTCTGTTCTCTCTCTTTCAGGCCTTGAAGACATGGCAGATGACATCAGCCCTGCCATCAGTAGCCTGGCAATTCAAACACTCTACATCCTGCTGGCATTAGATGGAGCTCGATATTCTATCTTTGAGAACCTGTGAGATCAGCTGCACCGGGCATGGAGGACACAGCCTCGACTGTTGGGCCTTGGCTGTTTGTGCTGCTGGAGCTCTGCAGAGAGTTGATCCGAGAGGCTCTGTCTGCTGGGGCCACCTGAGCCAGCAGGGATTTTCCGTTTCTTCAAGATTGTCCTTACCTTCTTTTTGTTTTTCTTTGGTAGATAAATATAGGATGTGTTCTAATACACAGATTCCCAGGACCTTTCTTTTGCTGCCCTGGGTGCACAGGGCATAGGGGAAGAGGAGGGAAAGGGTGCTTGTCCAGAGCAAGTTACCCACGTGTGAAGTGTTGCAGGGTAAATGGCCAGTTGCCCCTTGGCCTTTGGTGGTTCTGCTCAAGTCCTTGCGCTCACAAGAGATGGGGTGTGCAGGGCCCAGAGCTGTGGGGATCCCTGGGAGACTGGTGGCTGGAGATGGCCACAACCCCTGTGCCAGCCAGGAACCGCCGTCTGTGTTCCCCTGCCCGTGTGTTGCTGGCTGGATTGCTGAGGGCTCCGAGGTGCCTCCTGATCGGGCTCCTGTGGGGCTGGGGCAGGCAGGTTGTCTGGGCTGGGGGAGACCCTGAGGGGATGGGGCAGTGGGAGGCTGTGAAGGGATGAGAGGCTGCAGAGGCCCTGACAGGAGAAGCCAGTGGGAAGACATGAAGGGGATGTGTGAGGGAGTGGGTGGGAGGAGGCTACAAGGGGACGGGTGGCCCCTGAGGGGCTTGGGCTGGTGGGAAGCTGTGAGGAATTGGGTGTCAGAGGCCACAAGCAGCCCCCAGGCAGCCGCCTTGTTCCTGCCACGGCTGCTCTTGTGCTTCCCCAAAGCATCTCCCATTCCTGCAGCAGAAGCCCTAGAGGCCAGGACACCACCGGGAAGAAGGTGGTGCCATCAGGGAAGCATCTCTCCTCAGCGACATGCAGGGCACCGAGCTCTCCCTCAGAGGCTGTCACCTCCTCTCAGCAATACCCAGGGCATGGAACACACAGGCACCTGAATCTCCCTCAGTGACCCTTATGTCTCTTTAGTTACACACAGGGCATCTGGCACCGCCTTAGTGTCCTCTCAGTGACACATGGATCGCAGGAGCCAAAATGTGCATTTAGCATCCTAAACAAATTGTCATTTCTTCAGACAGGTAGAAATACATGTACAAAGCGGATACACTAGTGTCCCAGCTTTGGGAACAAAAATTAATTCTGCTTGGGAAGAGGCCGTAATCTCAAAGGAGGAGATCGCTGAAAAGCAGAGACGGCTGAAGGAAGGCCGCCCGGCGCCGGGCCCAGAGGCTCGGACACGGCGGTTCGAGTTCCCGCCCCGCGGCTGAGGGGAGCGGGGGGCGGGGCCGCCCGAGCCTGGGCGGGAAACGCCCCCCTGCGGCGGGGAGCGGGCGGCGGCGGCGGCGGCGGCGGCGGGGCCGGGGGGACCCGCCCGCCCCTCCCCTGGCCCTCAGGGCGCACCCACGGCCCCTCAGCGGCCCTGGGCTCTGACAGAGAGCGGCGTGTCTGCTCGGCGACACGCAGCGTGCCTGCGTCCCCCTCAATGCGGCATGCATTTTGTCCTTCTCGTCCGTGCACCCCAGAATGTCTTCTCCACTGGAGTGGAGTTTTTCCAGTTACGATGTCATCTCACGCTTGGCCACTGCCTTGTGATACCACCTCCATAACAACAACAGTTCCTCTTTCACAGGTTGACTTCCTATCCATTGACTGATCCATTGTTTCTCTTAAGGTTCAAATTCTCACCACTTAAACCCTAAGGTTTCCTTCCTTCTCTGTTCTTCATCATCTTGTTGACATGCACAACAGCGGAGAAAATATGGCACGGCCTTAGACACGACTTTGGTCCCTGACACACAGGCTCCTTGTCCCACTGCGGGCCTCCAGGGTGTTCAGCAAGACCCTCAGCTCCACAGTGGTGTGCGGAACTGGACCTTCAGCACAGGCACCTTTCCAGCCTGATGTGGCCTCGCTCCCCTGTGTGTCTGCACAAAACAGGGCATGGAAGAGGATGGCAGCACGGGCCTGTGGGTCGTTTTCACGCTGCTTCAGCTTCACAGAGATGCAGGTAAAGTGAAGAAGCCAAAGCGTTTATTAATTAAAGGCAAAGCAAAGGGATGAGCTGGAAGGGAAAAAAGGGGATGGGCAGGGTCTGAGGGCTGGAGTTAAGGAGCTGTCAAAAGGGAGGGAGAGGGCTGAAAAGCAATGCCAGCGTTCCACAGGCTCAGCTGTGCTGATCGTCAGCTGTGCCTGGAGCTAAAGTGGCAGTGGGAGATGGTGTCCTCTTCAGTTCCTGCTGTTGCTGTTCTTGGGACACTGCTTCACTGCATCTTGAAGATGAATTCTTCAGCTCCTATGCCAAACTGGGCTTGAATATTCAGGTTTCAGTGGGATGGACTGGTGCCTTTCCGCTGGGCTTGAAAGGCTGGAACAGAGAGGAAGAGAACCACAGTCAGGGCACACACCTGCAGGAATCCTAGGAGACCCTCCTGTCAGGGGCGTCTCTCTCAGCTCTTGCAACGACCACAAGATTGACAGGCCAACAGGATCAGCCAGAAGGTACTGACCTGAATCCTCCCCGTGTCCCTAAAATCTCTCTGTGCTCTTCCCACACCACCCCCCGTCCACACAGAGAGCAAAGCCCTCTACAGCCGGGCCAGACATCGCAGCTCCCTGTGCAGGCAGTGCAGCCCCTCCCTGCCGGATCCCACTGCCAGCCCACGGCCATCACTCACCTCATCGAGGACCTGGAGCGCTTCCTTCTGCCCTCTCAAGATTTCCCTGGCGGACCCTGCGGACACAGAGCCTGTCGGGCCCCAGCGGCACGGCTCCCTGCCGGCGGCGCTGCCGGCCCTGTGGCCACACGGCCTCCTGCCCCGGCAGGGCTCAGCCCGGGCCCTTGCCGCACGCTGCCGCCCCAGGGCACGGCTGCCAGAGGGCGGCGGCGGCCCCGAGGCCGGGCGGGGCTCCACGGCGCCGGGCCCGGCCGCCGCCGCAGCCGGGGCAGCAGCCGGGGTCGGGGCGGGGGCCGAGCTGCGGCGGGCCGGGGAGGGAGCCCGGGCCCGTGGCTCACCGATGAACCTGAGGGCCTCCTCTCGCATGGGCTTCTGTGGGCTCTCCAGGTACGGCAGGGCCTGGCGCAGGTGCTCAGGCACTCGGCTCCTGTCGTCTGTCAGCTGCAGAGAGCGGCAGCAGGGAAGGGTTGGCAGAGGGGCTCCATGGACACCCAGCTTGGGGCCACAGGAGCCTGGAGAAGAGCCCACGTGGCCCAGGGAAGGCCCCATATACTGAGCATCGTTCCCAGGGATCTTCTCCAGCCTGAGGCTGTGGCATCTCCAGGCTGTCCTTACCAAGCAAATGCTAAACTTCAACATCCTCCCATTCTTCAGCAGGTGCTTGAGCTTCCTCTTCTTCAGGAACCTGGCCGCACAAAGCAGCAGTTCACGAGAGGCCTAGAGAGCAGCAGACACATGGGGATGCCACCAGAGCCCAAACAAAAGGACTTTGCGTTTCTGTGGCAAGGCCAGCAGCAGAAGGCTGGAGCCTGGGAGAGGCCAGGGCAGGAGACATGCCAGCCTCTTTCCCGAGCGATTGCACCAGCATGGCTCAGAACCTCACCATCACCACGCGCCAGTTCTCATCGTGGCAATGAAAGAAGAGCGGGAGCAGGCTCTGCCTCACAATCCTCTTTAATGGCTTTTTTTCTTCCCCCACTGCCTGGTCCATGACCTCGAAGAGGAGGTTCAGGGAGCACAGCTGCACATGGGTGTTGTCCTGGAGAAAAGCAGAAGAGCTCAGCGCAAACTTCCCAAGGCCCGCCTGGGCAAGGGCCTGAAAAGCCCCAAATTTTCTGGGCAGCAGCCAGTGCCCGTGGCTGGGGGCACAGAGCCTTACACTGTCCAAGAGCGGCAGGAGTGCCTCAGCCAGCTTTGGGGCGGTGGGGCTGGTTATCGGGATGTGTTCATCCTTATGTATATTGGTGAGCACGGAGAGGGCCATGCTGACAACACATCCATGTGCATCACCCAGCAGCTCCACAAGCCGTAGAGACAGGAACGCTATTATTCTTGCCTGTGTGGAACAAAAGGCCATGCTGTGAAGCCATGAAGAGCTGCACCACCAACAGCGGCCCCCTGGCACTGCAAGTGCAGCCTGCTGCCGCAGGGCCCAGAGGCCAAAGGCCTGTCCCAAAGCACTCAGGCAGCTGAGGCTGGAGAGCCTGCAGCAACTGCCTCAGCTCCTGAAGCCCAGCCAGCCCACGGGGCTGCTCTCCCCAGTGCAGCTTCAGCAGCTGCCCCCTTCTCACCATGGAGGGCTCCTTGCTGAGCGTCATGAGGCCTCTGAGCGCCAGGCGACGCCTCTCGCTGCACTCGCTCTGCAGGTACCTGGACATAATCTCCAGGATGCAGTAACACCTTTCCCGCAAGCCCAGGCATTCGAGGACCTGAAAGGCACAGGGCAGTGACACAGGGCCCGGCCGGCAGGAGCCCAGAACCGCACAGGGCCGGCCCCAGGCAGCAGCAGCAGCACAGGGCGTAGGGCGCCGTCCCAGGCACGGGATAGTGGCTACGAGAGGGCAGAGAGCTGTGAGGCAGCTCGGCCAGGCAGTGCTGGCCTTCAGGCTCACCTCCACAAGAAATGCCAGTAGAGGCAGATCCCAGCTTGGCTGTTCCGTGCCGAGCTTCATGACAAGGTGGTATGCGACGTAGCAACAGAAGGGGTTCAAGTAACGGCGCATCTCCCTTTCAGGGGGAAAAAGGCACAAAGACCCTGAGATGGGGGGAGGAAATCCTTTCCCAGGACTGACTCACAGATGCCCGGTCTTTCCCCAACACCCTCTGGAGGGGATGTGGGCATTTTGGGAGGTGGATCCTCCTTGCACCCAGCCTTTCCCAGCCTTTTCCAGTCTGCTCAGCCGTCCCTCAGTGATGAGGCTCTCTGGCCCATGAGCATAGGCGCTGTGGGGGGCAACCTGAGCACAGAGCACAAATGCTGGGGACAGAGGGGTGAAGGGGGTCTCACCTGGCCAGCAGACCCATGGCATAGTGCTGGGTGTCGGCACAGAGCATGGTGTCCCATCCACGCTTGCGCTCCATCACCATCAACAGAGGCTCATACTGCAGACAGTGGAGCAGAGCCTTCATGGCCTGCACGGCAAACCTGTGTGCAGAGCAACACCTGGGTCACACTGGGAGCACTGGCACTGGCCACAAGGGCATGGGAAGGACAGGAGGACGGAGACCTGTTGGGGTTGCTGGGAAGGCGGTGCTCCTCCTGGCATGCTCTCCAGAAGTGATCAACTTCCTCTGGCATCTGCTGCGTGGTGATGGCAACATGGAAAAGCAGAGCCATAAACAGAGGGTAGGAAGCACGCGTCATCACCTCATGGTTCTGAGGCACCTGGACAATCACCCAGAGCACCAGAGTTGCCTGCAAAAGAAGCAGCCCAAGAGAGCACTCAGTGCCGTGGTGTCCATGTGGCAGGGCCCCAGGGGAGAGACGCAGGGGGAGCAGCGGGCCTGGTGCCCACTGAGCCTGCCCTTAGCCCAGGTTTCAGCCCAGTGCCTGAGGCAGGGGGAGGATGGAGAGCTGCTGGAGAGGACATCTAGGGGCGAGCAAAGGCCCAAAATACTCACAGCCAGGGCAAAAACGTCCTTGCTGTCTCCATCAGAGGTGCACATCCTGTACAGTGGCCCGTGCTCCATTACACGGGCCAGTGTTGGCAGCACCTTCTCCATCGCTGGTCCCGATGAGGCTATGGCTCTCCACATTGTTGCAGCAGCTCTGTGGGATCAGAGCTCTGTGTCAAAGGCATCTCAGTCACACTACCATGCCCTGTGCAGCTCTGGAGGCCAGGTGAGAGAGCCCCAGTGCCCTGAAGGGCAGGGAGGGAGCATGGCAGCAGGCTCGGGAAAGAGAGGGGCCCGAGGGTCCTGGACCTCTCTGCCTGTCTGGCAGAGCCCATTGCACAGGCCGTGCAGGGCGATGGCCCTAAAGCCTGGTTGAGCTCTCAAGGCAGGCAGGCCCCGTACCTGTCACATGTTGGGGCACAGCGCAGGAGGGTCAGCACCACGTCAGCAGGGTGTTCTTCAGCCAGCCTCACAATGTCAATTTGCATCATGGCATCCACAGTGACATGGGATGCCAGACTCTGGTGAGTATTTCTCACAATGGCTGGCACCTGGAAAAACCATGGGGAAGATGTGGCGTGTTATCTAAGAAAGCAACCTCTCCAGTTTCTTCCAAGAAGTGCTCCCTTTCCTGCCACACCGTACTGACCTCAAAGGATGAGGGGGCCCAGAGACTGTGGCCTGAGAGGCCATGCAGAACCCTGAGTTCTGGCCCCAAGCTGCTTACCGGATCCTGAGAAGAAACAGCAGGCTCCTCGAAAAAATCCCTAGTGGGAGTAGGAACGACAGTAGGAGTGGCAGTGGTGTCAGTATTTGTGATGCCCGGAGTGTCTCCGGTGTAAGCAATTCTGATGACCACATCCTCCGTCATTGACATGAGCAGAGCCTTTGCCCAGTTCTCAAAGGCTGAGCTGTCAGAGTCATGTGATTCCTCATCCAAATCTATGCTGACATCAGGCTCTGCCTGGAGCTCAATCACCCGGCAGTCAGGCTCGGCCTCTGTTGCAGTGGTGCTGATCCTTCTGCGCCGAATGCGCAGGAACTTCCGAACATCTGCAGGAGAACAAAGGACAGGGAAGAGAGACATGTTGCATGGAGTGCTCCAAGCGTGGTGCTCAGCTGAGCAGTGACAGCAGGCCCAGCCCAGGCAGGGATGGCTGCAGGTACCTTCAGTGTCCTGCGGAAACGGCCACGGGCAGGCTCCTGCTCTTGTGTGCGGTCTGTGCCTGCATCTGGCAAAGAGCGAGAGCAGCCAGAGCTGAGAGGCTGCGGGAGAGGCCGGAGAACACGGCCCAGCCCTGTCCTCCTCAGGCTGGGACTGCCCCAGGGGATGCCCCAGGGGATGCAGCAAGGGCGCTGCGAGATTCAGCCCCAGCCCCTCTTCCATCCTGTCTTCGGGCATGTCGACAGCAGGTGGGATGGGATGGGATGGGATGGGATGGGATGGGATGGGATGGGATGGGATGGGATGGGATGGGATGGGATGGGATGGGATGGGGCCAAGCTGTCTGCATCCATCCTGCAGTGGCCCAGCTCTTCCACTCACCATCCTGCAGTGGCTTGAACTGCTCCACTTCTTCAGGCTCTTGTGCTGGGGCAGCTCCAGGGCCTTTCTTTCTTTTGCCCCTGAATACTTTGGACAGGCCAAGAAATCTGCCCGCCATGCCGCAGCACCCCTTAGAGAGAGGCCTCAGGAAAGCTCTGGGTGAACAAGTTGTGCAGTTGTGCCTTGAAAGCACCTGCGACAGAGAAGTCTCAGGAAGGCTGCAGGACAGCAAGTCCTGCTCTCCGGTCTCGAGGGCTCCTGCCACAATGACAGGAGATTCCTTGTAGAGGATTCAGGTCACCAAATCTCGCAGTCTGGCCTGGAGAGCACAGGCCACTGCGATAGGAGATGGCTTGGAAAGCCTGCGAATCACAAGGCCTTGCAGTCTGGCCGTGAGGTCAGCTGCACGAGTCACTCCTCGGAAAAGCTCCGGGTCAGGCACAAACGAGTGCGCTGTGCGGGGGCTCCTCACAGCACTGCTCTGGCGCGTCCTGTCCCGTCGCCCGCTCCAAAGAATGTGGCGTGGCTGCGTTGTTGCCAGCACCTATGTCACCACGTGTCACAAAGGGCCCTTGGACACCCTGTACCGTTCCATGCCATGGTGACCATGGAGCTCCAGCGTGTCACAAAGGGCCCTTAGACACAGCACCACCAACCCTGGGGCTGCTCCCAGCCCAGCCAAAGTGGCCCAGGTTGGAAGGAATCCCTCGCCCCAAGTGTCTAAGACGGCCCTGGGACAGGATCTTTCGGAAGGGCTCACACCATGGGCAAACGCTGCCCTGCTCTGCAGGCTCAGGGCAGCAGAAGGAGCCCCCAGGGCTGCCGACACAGCCGCAGCAGGAAGGGCACGGGGCCTTGCTCAGAAGCTGGCACGGCCTCCTCGGGACACGTCCCACCTGGTGGCCACCCTAAAACTGTGGGTGTGACGCAGACAAGGAATGTGTGGGCCAGGGCACGAGTGCTGCTCTGACCCCTAGGGCAAGGGGAACACTGAAATCTGCCGGTGTGGCAGAGTCCCCGCCCAAGCAGAGCTGCCACTCCCCTTGAGCCCGGGCAGCGCTGGCGTCATCTGCTGCCCCAGAGACCTGTGCCCTGGGGGGCTTCTCTGCCACAGGGCAGCCTAAGCCAATGTGCATTGAGGCCACTGCACCTTCCTACACGGGATGTTGGCAGGAGCACCTGGAGCAGCTGCTGGCAACACTTGGTCTCTTGTCAGAAGCTGTTACTCCATGCTGACATTGTTTTCTCATTGGAGTGATTTCCTGCAGCACAAGATTACCTTCCCACAAAGGCATAGAAAGATCTGGCATTTAAGAATCCTCAATTCAGGCAAGCTTTTCTTTCCATTCCTCAATTGACAGAGTTCCAAAAAGTTTCAAACTTCCTAGAATAATGGGAATGGCCTGAGAACCTGATAGATTTGGAAGTTTCCTTCTCATCTCAAAGAAGCAACACATTTGCCCTAAGGTCATCCATTGAATGTCACCTCACAAAACACAGGACTACACAGAGGCAAAAGAAAGGCCTTGCTTTGGTTTCAAGCATTCTTCTGTGAAGGGATGATAAGAACCTAATTCTCTTAAGGAATAAAAGCTCTCCAGGAATCAAAGTGCACTCAGTGTTACAAAAGTAGCCCAAACAAATGAGTCCCTTGCAAAATGGCTAATCCTCCCCCTGCGACAGATATTTCAGAGGCCAATATTGTACAGCTTTCCCCTCTCCTTCGCTGCAGGAGAAGCAGGAACTCTAACAGAAAAAGTCCCAACTATTCATTCTGGCCTCCATAACCAAAGCTGTGCCTTCAAACTGGCTCCAATTGCAGCCTAGACCTCTCACCTTGCAGACAACTCCTTCCCCAACACGCCCACCAACACCAAGCCCAGCTCAACACCCCGCCAGGACCCCCAGCTGTCCCCACCCCTCCGCAGGGCTTTCCCACCCTCCAGCAGACCCCCTGGTTCCCTGCACGTGCCGTGGGATGGCACTCAGGAGGATGTGCTCCAAGGCCTTCCCCGGTAGCAAGCTCAGGCTGCCAGGCCTACGGTTCCTGGATCATCCTTCCCACCGATCCTTCCTGCGCACGGCGGTTCCATTTGCACGTCTGCGCTCAGCTCGGACTTGTCCCCTTAACCAGGACTGCTGGTAAAGGATGGACAGCAGCCCGGCCGGCTTGTTCTCCAGCTCCCTCTTTACTCTTGGCGGAGGTAGAAGATCCCAAAGGAAAGCAAGTGGTGTCGCAAGGAATGGGCAGCATCAGGCACCTTTGGGGAGATGCCTCAGGACTGCTGTATCCTGAGGGAAGGAACAGCGTTGGCCTAGATCAGTGGGGACCTGTGCAAGCTGTAAATCCGCTGCCTCGTATCGCCAGAAGTTTTAATACAGCAGACGGGTAAGATGTGAGATGTGTGTGCGTGAAGGCCTCTTAATCCACAGCTTTCAAAGACAGCTTTTGGCCTCACAGCTGGAAAGAGATGCTCCTGCTCACACCTCTGTCCAAAGGGGGGCTAACACACCCTGCTGCAGGTGCTTGCCTTGATCTCTGGTCCAGGTCCAGGTGGATTCCAAACGTGCCCTTCACAGCCTTCTCCCTTCTTCCCCTGCCACTCTCCCAAGTGTAATGGGCCTCAAGGACTGAAAGGACCACAGAGAGCTAAAGGGGGACACTTGCACCTTCCTCACAGGGAGCTCCTCAGAGAGCGCTTTCCTTGAGAAATAAACCCCTTTCCCCCAGAGGCATTCCCCAGATTGGGAGCTTTCCTGGGGAACACAAACAGACCCTTAAGAAACCCTGGCAAGCCTGAATTCCTTGTGGTCCTTTCTGGACAGGCACTCCAGCTCCAGCGTGGATTCCCCCCAGTGTGGTTCCAGGTGGAGGTTCGGAACGTGCAGCCTCAGGCCCTCTACAAACACAAGCTGCCCGCTGCCTCCTCACCTGCCCCAACTCCTGCCTGCCATCACAGCAGCAAAACCAGGCTGTTCCCGGCCACAGACCGGAGCCCTGTTGCCACAGGACGCTCTTGCCAGCACCTTCCAGGACTCTCCGCTGTGCACGTGCAGCACTGTTCACACCCCTCTCCACAGCCTTTGGAACACAGAGAGCACAACCTGTCTGGCGCTGCCATTCGCAGACTGGTGCAGGACTTACCATTTACCACAAAAGAGGTTATCTATTGTATCAGCTGGTACAGTAATTCTGTGCATTCTGCCCCCCCACATGAATCCATGAAAGGAGTTGTCTCTGAAACCAGAGGTGCGATACAAGAAACATCCCCTTCTGATAACGACCTGCTTGCCTTGAGAAAAAGATGTGGGGAGATAAGCTGGAACTTCTGACTGACAGACACTACACTTTACAAGCTATAAAAGCTACACAAACTTTGACCGAGACAGAAGTCTCCTACATACACCCTGGAAACATGTAGGGCTTCTCCTTGAATGTGTGCGCATCCTCCTGTGTGTCTTTGTGGATATTTTAAAGGAAATCGAGGGAAAGGACTGTGTATTCCATCATCAATTCGATGGAAGTCACATTAATTCCCCATCTATTCTATTCACTAACTGTAATGGAGGTATCTTTTGTCATCCATTCTATTTTTTATCTACTAGTAGCTCTTTTTGTTTCATCCTGTGTAATAAATACTCTATTTAAAGTCTTATGTCTGTTAACCCTTTGTCTATTCAAGAAAGAATTCTTTTTGTAATAGACCTAACAGGCCATTCTAAAGAACTTGCAAATGAGAGACATTTGGGGTGCAGGATGCCTCAAACAGCTGCTGCCCGAAATCTGAGCCAAAGTGAGGACTTGTCCACCTTCTTGTCTCCCTATTTTAACAGCAGATCCCAAACGTAGGTGGAGGAAGGAGAAGCAGGGGCTGGTTTGCAGCCATGCCCAAGAGAGCTCTCTCTCTCACTTGGTCTCACTTGGGCGGCTTTCTGACTGGCTCTGAGGCAGGGGCTGCGATTCCTCAGTTGTGGGGACAGAGAACCGCAGCCGGGATCCCGGCGCTGCCTGACAGCGCTCGGGGCAATCGGCACGGTGGCGCGTCCGAGTCTCGGCCACCGTGCTGCTGCTTCGCTTGCCCTTAGGCACACCCAAAGCTCCCTGTCAAGCCCTGATGGTCTCTGGTTCTGCCCTCTTCCTGACCCTGTGCAGGGATGGAGCATTGCTGTGCTTTCAGGAAGCTGTTCTTGAAAGCTTCCAGCATTCCAAGCTCCTTTGCCTTCTGTGGATGCTTGCCATGGAATCCCTCACAGCTGGCTTCAGAGCATCCTCAGGTTTGGTTCTTCCAAAATCCAGGGGCTTCAGGGTGCTCAGCAAGATTTTCACCTCCACAATGTGGAACTGGGACCTTTCAGAACAGGCACCTTTCCAGCCTCATCTGCCCTCGTTCCTCTGTGCCTCTGCACAAAACACAGCGCAGAAGAGGATGGCAGCAGGGGCCTGTGTGTCTCAGGACTCAGGTTTTTACGCTGCTTCAGCTCCACAGAGATGCAGGTAAAGCAAACAAGCCAAACTGTTTATTAATGGAGGGCAAAGCAAAGAATGAGCTAGGAGGGAAAAAAGGCATGGGCAAAGGCACAGGGCTATCAACATATCTTCTCTCCCTCTCTCATAGAAGATTTTATTTTTCCAAACTTTTATTATTTTTTTGGCACAACCCCCATTCTCAACAATATTTCTAGATTTTTTCCCACCACATTAAGTTTAGGGATCAATAAAATATCTTCCATGCATCTGCTGGTATTTCTTTGAATTACCACATCTTTTTTGTTAAGGACTTCAAACTTTTTCCTTCCCATGGTTGTCACTTTTGAGATCTCTTTTCTTATCTTCCATCCCACTGGGCCTCCCCATAACATATGCCTTTTTTGCTTTAAGACCAACCAAAAATTGGAACACCTCCTCCCCAATCTCGAGGGGGTTTTCCTCACCGAGATTTAGGTGCTTTAAAGTCCTTGGCCCTCTAAAAGCCCTGAGTCGCGTCGGTATAAAAAAGCAGAGTCCTCAAGGTCTGCTTTCAGGTTTCTCATGTTGTTTATTATTTGATATCTCAGAATTTTCTCTGCTCCCCAGCCGAGGTCCGGACAGCAGCTGGGACACGAGGCGACTGCCCGCCTCAGGGGATGTCCCCTAACATTTATACAGATAACTACGTGTCGGGTATTTACTATTTTGTACCAATGCCCAGTGCCCACACTAAAAGTGACATTTCTACTTTGCTCCAATCCACTCTAACCACTTTGTGCCATCACCACCCCAAAAGATGGAGGACGAGGAAGAAGGAGAAGTACACGAGGTACCACCCAAATTCCACCATCTTGTCCCCATTTACCTCTATTCTATAAACTCTAAAACTACTGAGTTCTGTATCGTCTACTGTGCTAAACTACTGTTTTCACATCCTGGTGGTTTGTAATTCCTTTTGCAGTGTTGGAAGCTTTTCCCATGGATTAAAATCAAACCCCGGTGTTTTCCTGGGCTCTGTGCCAAGGTCTCTGAGCCCCCTGGACCGGCTCCACACCCCCCTGTCCAGGGCTCAAACTCCTTTCCTCGGGTCCCAGGCCATCCAAGGGGATGTCCTGGACTCCAACACTTTCAAGCAGTTTTATGTACAGTTATTCACACAGTGGTCACACTTGCGTGACAAGGTTCCACTGTAGGGACAATGTATACAATACAGCATTTCCTTAGGATATTAATATTAATTTTGGATAGTAGCAAAGATACCTTTTCTTCTCCTTTTTCTTCGTGTCAGTTCTGGCGATCAACTGTAAAATGTGAGAGTGATTAGGCATGGCAGCTTTTTTCTACACCAGTATTTTGATGCACGAAAACTTTCTCTCTTCTCTCTCTCTCTCTTTTTTTTTTTTTTTTTAAATCTAAGACAAAGATGAACAGAATATTTGGGAATTAGCCATGTGATCCACATTTCTGACAACTGCAGATGGGGAATTTCTGTTCTCTTTCATGTCTGCCTTTTCAGCTTTTGCCAGAATGTGATAACAGAAGAAACCTTTCTGACCAGAACACTATCACGTTATCAGTGTAACTGGAAAACGGTAGAGAGAGAGACTTCAGCTTTCCACAGAGTGTGCCAGCAGCACCCTAATGTGGCTACTTGTTTGACCAGCTGCTGAGTTCCAAGCACTCAGAGTGGAGTCTCTAACCAAGAAATATCCTTCAGTGCTGGCCAGCAGGATGCTGGTCTGAGTACCCAGAGGGCAATCACAGCAAGCATTGTAGGGGGAAAAGGGCAAGCAAGCCCTCAGATGGACGGGGGGGAAGCCTGCCAAAGGGCACAGACACCAGATTTTGAACAGGTTTCAGTAGCTTCAGATAGAGCTGGTGCGCTCAGGGTGTGCCTGAGCATAGCGCAGGGATCAAACTACCAGCAACTCATCTCGGGGTCTGATCCTTCCTGAGCTGCACGCCAGCGGAAAGTTGGGCTTGCTGCTGCTTTCGCCTGCCATCCGGGAGTGGATCAGCCCGACGCCGCGATCCCTGGCTGAGCCTGTGCCTCGCAACCGCTCGTCTGCGCATTTGTCGCTGCGGGAGGCTCGGCGGCTGGAGTATTTGAGGGGCTGGGCAGCGGGGGAAGATGCTCAGAGCCTGCGGAGGCCGTGCGCCCGGCGGAGCGCAGCCGCGGCGGGGCACGGAGGGGGCGCGGGCTCGGGCGCTGCGGGGGCCGCGCTCCGCTCTCCGGGCGCCTCGGGCCGCCGATCTCCAGCCCATCCTCGGCTACCTCCATCTCCACCCCATCTCCCGATCCGGTCGCTGGGTGCCCCGGAGCCCCTACCCTCGGCTCCGGCCACGCTCTTCCCGGGCCCCCCTCCTCCGCTGGCTGACTGCTGTCAGAGACGCCCTGCCCCGCTGTCCCTGTCCTCCCCCCTCTGCCCCGGCCAGCCGCCCAGTCCCGGTCCACTCTCCCCTCTCTCAGCGCCGTCGACTCCGCTCCCCGCCCTGCCCTTCTCTGCGCGCCCCGCTGCCCCCGGCGCTGCCCCCGGCCCCGTGCGCAGGGCGGCAGGCGAGGCTGCGGGGCCGGCGCGGGTGCCCCCTTCCTCCTGCCCTCGCCCGCTCCGGGCAACCCGCTGAGAGATGGACTTGGCAGGCGTGCTGCTGGCGCTGCTCCTCGTGCTGGTGCTGGTTGTTTCTCTGCTCTCCAACCTCCTGGTGCCGCTATGCTTCGTCTACAGTACGGAGATCCGCAAGCAGGTCGCCGGGGTTTTCCTGGTGAACTTATCCTTCTGCAACCTGCTTCTCACCGTTCTGAACATGCCTTTTGCCCTGCTGGGCATCCTGAGGAGCCAGCAACCTCTCGGGGGCTGCGTCTGCAAGGCGGTGGGTTTCCTGGAAGCTTTCCTGATTTCCAACACCATGCTGAGCATGGCAGCGCTCAGCATCGACAAATGGATTGCCGTGGTGTTCCCCCTGAGCTACACCAGCAAGATGCGGTATAAGGACGCTGTGATACTGATGGGCTACTCGTGGCTCCACTCCCTCACGTTCCCCTTGGTATCCTTGTTTTACTCATGGGTAGATTACAACAGCGTTTATGCCTCTTGCACCTTACACCTGAAGAAGAGACGGAGCGGAGAAGGTTTACAGTGTTCCCCATTGTCTTTCACTCCACCAGTTTCATGCTGTCTCTGGTGATCTTGTGTTTCACCTATTTGAAGGTGTTGAAAGTTGCCCGGTTCCACTGCAAGCGGATAGACATTATTACCATGCAGACTCTGGTTTTGCTGGTGGATATCCACCCCAGGTAATGGCTGCGCGTTCGGATTCACAGCCCCGGTCACTCGCGGTAGTTACCCCCGGCGGAAAAGATACCCCGCCTCTCCAGCACCCTTTCCTGCCCGCCCCGGCCGCATGGCGAGCGCTCCTGCCTCTAGTTTCAGACGCTGCTTACAGTGCCAGGAACGGTGGCTTGTGCATTTGTAGCCTTCTCTGTTTAAATGCTAATCGGGCTCTCCAGGTTATCCCACTTGCCTGAGTTCCCTTCAAGCGGGACTCACTGCTTTGTTGTGTGCGATCGTCCCGAGGCTCGGCGGGGCCGGGGCTATCCTCCTTCTCTCCGGGCTGCCCTCCTCTTCCCGAGGGGATTGCCTTCCTCTCCCCGG